>NW_023270323.1:24520767-24627361 GCF_011800145.1 Mirounga leonina | reverse complement strand
CTTCTTCTTCTTCTTCTTCTTCTTCTTCTTCTTCTTCTTCTTCTTCTTCTTCTTTAAGAAAAAGACCTTTTAAATCCATAGTTTTAAAGTACATAAACAAAAACTCCTCATATTAGCAAAGAATTTTGATGTAGAATTTCTAATTCATTAACTGTACATGTGGTAATTTAGTAGTTGAATTATGGGCTTTGGGAATAAACTTAAACTGTGTTGTTACACCCATATTGGTATAAGATAGGAGCGTCATCTGAGCCAAAATTTCCTTCCCATAATGATGAATACCATAGAGCAGAAAAACAGATAATTGAGCTGGGTTGTGCAGACATCCTGTCTCCCATTAATATGCTTGGGTGAACGTAAATTCAAAACTGTGGTTCATGGAGAGACTACAAGATAAGAGCAACATTTAGTTAATGGCGTTTTGTTTTTTTACCTGCAGAGTGAAACTAAGATAACCCTTTGCTTTGCAGTTCAGTTCTCAGTGTTTAGGATGTCAGTATTTCTTAGGTAATCCTGATTATACCTGATTTTTATCAATGAGCTGCTCTTTGCAGCTGGAATCTCATGAAATTTCTACCCTTGTGTTTTGTGTGGAAGGAGTGGAAAGACTTTAGAAGACATGAGATAGAGTTGCTGAAATTACTTTCTCTCATTTCCTACATATGAAACATAATATATTCACACTGAGGAAATTTTTTGACTTTTTCTTATAAAAACTGATTTTTCTTATAAAATTGAAAAGGGAAGGATTGATAATTGTTTTTAGTTTGTTTGGGCTGCTATAACAAAATACCATAGACTAGGTGGCTTATAAGCCACAGAAATTTATTTCTCATGGTTCTGGAGGCTGGGAAGTCTGAGGTCAGGTACCAGCAAGTTTGGGTCAGGACCCTCCTCCTGGCTCATAGCCAGTGCCTTTTCACTGTGTCCAAGCATGGAGGAAGGGTTAGGGCTCTCTGTAGGGCCTCTTCTATAAAACCACTAATCTTATTCATGAAGGCTCCACCCTTATGACCTAATAAGCACCTCCTGAAGGTACCACCTCCTGATACAATCTTTTTGGAGGGTTAGGATCTCAACATAAGAATTTGAGGGTGACACAGCACTGAGACCATAGCAATAATGAGATGTCCCAAACTAGCTGGGCCAAGGAATGAAAAATTTTTACAAAGTAAAATGTAGAAAGAAGTATTCAACTTAATATGTCTAAAACAGGCATCGCAAAATGGTGGTCAACAGGCAGAATTCAGCCTACAGCCATTCTTTGTTTAGACCATAGTGTGTAAACAAACACACACACACACACACACTTGTGTGCACACACGCTTGAGGCCTTAGGTGGAACCTGTACTTTTCAGATAGTTATTGTCCTCATAACTCTCTATTGTCTAAGACTTGGCTGCTCTGTACGTTCAGATTAACTGCCCATCCCTGAAGATATTTGAGCTTGTAACACCAGTTCACACACAGAGAAACATGCTTACTTAATCCACCTCTTCAATGGTACGAGTTTTGTGTAGGCCAGATGCCTTAGGTAAATGTCTTTGAGGATGATTCTTCTTCCCTATTGAGGTTTTTCCTTCTTAGTTTTTAATTCATTAGACCTCTCTCTCTCTCTTTTTTTTTTTTTTGGCTCACATCTTGGGAATTATCACCCTTTTTATCTTTCCTACTTGCCAAAGTCTGAAATTATTATATAGACATAGCAGGTGAAAAGTAGAAAATGTGTGAAGCAATTGTTAAGTTGTAATTTACAAAATAAACTAGTTTCAACCTTAAGATGAATAAAGATCATTTCAACTGCCTATGTAGGCATCACCTTTTTCTTCAGCAAGAACTCCCAAATTGATAACAGCTCTTCAGCCTTAAAGGAATTTTCCCCTTATAAGAACCCAAGCAGGTCATTTCTCAATGTCGATAAGTGCTGCTGAGAAAGTCATGAGCATGTGAAAATGGAATAATGATAGCATTCCAGTTGCAATTCCTATGAAGAGGTTTCTCAGCATAGTTTAGAATTGTATATAGCAATCATAAGATAAAACAGAGAGGAGAAAATATATGTGATTTCTAAGGAGCAATGTTGAGGTGTGTGTAGGCTTTCAGACTGTCATCTCTCTTACTTTATATTTACAGCTAAATAATAGCAGTACATACATAAATTCATACATGCACAAGTAATAACATCTTTTTTGCTCTCTCATTTGCCAAAATATGTTAGGATTTAAGCTGTCATTTAGAAGGGTGGTCTCTCTAGATAGAGACCAATAGGTTTATAGATTCTTATGCTTACATATTATGTTCTACAATTACAACTTGTATGCTTAAACAGAATAAATTAGACAATCCTCGATTGCTGTGACAAGAATCAAGCCAACTGTTACTACTTCCTCGCTCATACCAGCCATTCACATGAAACTGCTAAAATCTCAAATTGCTAATGCTAGATGACAGTGCCCTTGTCATACAAAATATCCTCTTTTCCTTTAGCTTGCCCAGCCATTTCTCTTTTGCATTCTCATTTCTAAACATTTATAGGTTAGTCAATTCAGACTGTAAACTGCTGGAAAACTGTTTTGCTTCTATATGATTCCTTACATCAATTAGCACATGGCTGGACACAGACTCAGTACTCCATCCTTGCTGACTCGTGGAATGCAGTGAAGGAGCGATGAATGCTGCATTTTGTGGACAAAGCACAGATGTGAGAACCCAGAAGATGCAGATTCTAGTGCTGGCCCTACCATTAACTAAGAGTGTGCCCTTTGAGAGCTAACTGTGAACTTTAGTTACCACACCCATAAAAGGAGTGCTCAGCTAGAAGACAGTTAACATCCTTTTAAGCTCGAGTGTTCTATAATTTTAAAGACAGTTTGCTGACTCCATCTCCTAAATTAAGTGAATTCTCCATTTTAAGCTAGAGCTTATAGTAATGATCCAGAGTTACAGATTTCAAAAAATTAATCATTATCTCCATCTTTATGCCAGGTCCCCTCGTACAGCTGCTGCCACCCTCTCTCTGTGGATGATCCACAGTTGTTACATAGCAAATTCAAAATGTGGTTTTTCTTTCCACATTTGAACATACTCATCTTCCTGTATTCCGTATCTCGGCTAATAATATCATCTACCCTTACAGCCACCGAAGATCAAAATCTCAGAATCATATTTGGTCTATCAGTCTCAGCAGGAAACAAATTATACACTTGGATGAGATGATTTGAAGGGTTTATTAAGCATTATTTACAAAAGTGCAGTTAGGTTTTGGGAACCCATAAGGGAAAGTGTAGTGTCCAGTGCTCATAGCAGTGGGGTTGTTACTGTCCATCTCTGGCCCAAAGATTGTGCCAAGGAGGTGGTTGCTGGAACTCAGAAGAAGAGAAAAGCCTCGAGAAAGCTGTCCTGGGAGCTGCTGTGACCTTGGACGGAGGGATGTAGCCAGCGTGAGGCGACCTCACAGCAATAAAGCTGTGGGAATAAGTACTTTGATCTCTCTTTTCCTCTGATAGCCTGCCCTGGCTGCTCCCAGACCTAACCCAGCTGGAGAGCAAGGGAACCTACTGCAGACCACACAGGCCCATGTCCCAAGGCAGAGAGCATGGTGATAAGGGGTACAAAATAGATCTGGTGTGACAAAAGATAATATTTATCACATTTGCCTCTCCAAGTTTCTTTTTTTTAATCAAATTAAATTTGTCACAGTCCCCTCGTTTATCCTGCTCTAATCTCTCTCCCTTATAGTTACACTTCTCTTCCTCTAGTTCTGTCAGTCATTACCTTGGCCAAGACCAGGGTCAGTTATCCACACTTTCTCTCCTTCAGGAGACTAGTGGCAATCCATCAGTATGAGCACTTAAGGTAAAAGAGTTTGTCTTTATTAGCCTGTCTATCAGGAATTTAATTTGTATATTGGGCACAGTCCAGAGAGCCCTAATGCCGAGGGGAATGTGAATGGAAGACCAGTGTACCCCACTGTTTGTCTTCTTTGTGCTCCCCGTTCTTTTTAGAGGTGTGCGCCAGACTTTTACCCCATACAGTTACTGGTCTGTTCCATGAGCCTCAAGTCTTTGGTCAAAGGCGTTTGGCATCAGAGCTTCCTGAGGAGCATCACAGCATCATCTGGGATCTTCTGTGGCAGATGGCTTAGGGCATGCACCTGAAATGCTCTTCCAGAGTGCCATACCAGCAAGTGATCATATGCGTGCAACAGAGATGCCTTCCCTGCACATGCGCTGGTAAAATGGAAGGAGTAGCTGAGAGCAGGAGTGTGATTAGTAGTAGTAGAACTCATAAATTAGGCAACTTCCAAATTAGGCAAAATTTATTGATACTTTGATATAGAGTCAAATATAGTGTGGCTGGCTGATGGTTGTAATTGGCATAAAAATGTCTTTCTTTAGGAACCACTTAATTTCCTCTTTTCCCCCTATTAGAATAAGTAACAGTTTTGACCCTCACATGAATTGATGTAATGGTAAGATTATTTTATTTTATTTTGTTTTGTTTTTTTATTTTACTTTATGTGTGTATGTATGTACGTATGTATGTATGTATGTATTTTGAGAGGGAGAGAAAGAGAGAGAGGAGGGGCAAAAGGAAAGGGAAAGAGAGAATCTTAGGCAGGCTCCATGCCCAGCCAAGATGGGGCTTGATCTCATGACCCTTAGATCATGGCCTGAGCTGAAATCAAGAGTCAGATGCTTAACTGACTGAGCCATCCAGGTGAGCCAAGATTTTTTTTTAATATGCCTCCTGATTGTTATTGGTAGTTAAATAAGTAAATTCCAGGTAACGTCAACAGCTGTGACACTTTCTACACTTCGTTTAGATGACACTTGAGCAGAAGTTTCTTTAATATCCTTTTTTAAAAACAGTATTCTGTAATTAATTAGTATATTAATTCAATATTGAAAAAAAAAATATTGTGACCCTAATGTGTGCTTGATACAATACTAGGTGGTAGGGATGGGTAATTCATGAGCCTGGTCCCTAGTAGGAACTAAGTATATATTTGTTGAATAAATTAGGTTTTTGGGTTTTCAAATGAGTGTGACTCATTTTGATCCTTCTGCTCCATTCATGCTTACTATCTTCTGTGGAATCAAGCTTTGGTGTTTACCTGTGACCTAAGTAAATTGATGATGGTCTTTGAGGAACTGGCTTTATGGATAATAAAAAAGTATAGGGCTTCAGGAATTTCAATGGACATTTAATGAGCTAATATAGTTAGGTGACAAATTTAGTTTTTATCCATGTAAAACAGTCTAGAATTCCACAATTTGCTGTATTTTTGCCTCCATGACTTTTAGTTGACATTTTGGCCTGTGACAGTTCTATTAAAGTAGGATGTGTTTAGTTGGTAAACAGCTCTTTATAAGAATCAGGTGACACCCCTTTCTTTTTTCTTTTTTTCCCAGAAACTCTCTGGTGAATGGTAAAAACTATCAAACTAAAACAAATAATGTATCCAAAAATTAGGAAGAAATAATGGGCATGTATTCTCTGTCCCATTCTAGTGTTAGTAATGCTGGGTGACATTTGGCTGGTTCTTGCAGAAACGTCAGACCACATCATGCCTTTGAAACTCATTTAGAAAATGACTTTGTTGTCAGTGAAGGGGAATCTGATTTTCAAATTCTTGTGTTATTTTGTACCAAGGGATATAATTTTCAAAGTCAAATTTGTTTAATCCAATATTGATTTTCATATTTTTTTCTTAAGAATGACAAAGGGGTATTTGATTATAAGTCTAGCTCAACCTCTTAAACACTTAACAAAGATTATAAATACTTCAGTTCTTATAGATATATGACAAAAAATGCAGCCAACCTGAATTGAGCCCTAATCAAAATAAGGTTGGGAGCACTGATCAGCCAGGTGTTTTGTGAGAGCTTTTAATGGTGGCACAGAAGCAGTCAGTGGACAATAATTTTGACCCTGGTACTTCATTGGTCATAAACACTTTCAGCTTACTTGCACATCATAGAAAAGTCACCAGCATTGAAATCCACTCCTTAACACAAAATGGTCCTCCTGCTCCATTTCCAGATTGTCTGATTTGTACATATGACTTAATTATTCTTTTTAAAATTTTAATTTTTGTACCTTGATATAATTATAAAACCACCTTTCTTTTTAAGTCCTGGAACTCTTTTTTCCTTTTTTAAGATTATTTATTTATTTTAGAGACAGCACAATTGAGCAGTGCAGGGGAGGGGCCGAGGGAGAGGGAGAGAGAGAATCTCAGGCAGACTCCCTGCTGAGCGCGGAGCCTGAGGCGGGGCTCAATCCCACAACCCTGAGATCATTTCCTGAGCCGAAATCAAGAGTCAGCTGCTTAACCGACGAAGCCACCCAGGAGCCCCTGGAACTCTTTATTATGATGTTTTTGGGGGGATATATCAAGAAGACCCTCTTAGAGGGCCAAGAAATTTTGATAATTGGGTCTTAATCATTGCATTTTAGTGTTAGAACTTTGAATACCATCTAGTCCAATCCTGCCTCTTATTTCTGACAAGGGGTCATCTGTAGGCTGCTTGAATGCTTCTTAGAACAGGAACTCATATCTCTGAAGGCATTCCTGATAGAAACAGAAATTTCCCTGCCACAGCCTCTGTCCACGGGGTCTGCCCTTGCCCTTAGGAGCTACACAGAACACGTGAGTCTTTCTTCCCTGTGACAGACTTCACATATTTGAAGACGGGTCTCCCAACAATTTCTCAAGGCCTTCCATTGTTTTTTATGCGGTGTGTTTTCCGGAATCCTATTCCTCTGGTTACCCATCTCTGGAAAAGCTCCAGATTTTCACTTTCTACTTAGAATAATAGTGCCCAGATTGAGACACAGTATGTCCCATGGGATTTGATCATTTGCTTCTGGCATACACTTACTAGGTTTTTTTTTTTTTTTTTTTTTTTTTTGTTCTGCTGCTCAGTTTTGAAGCAGGATGCAGGAAGAGGCCCGAGTGGGCTGAAGTCTCACTCACATTCCTGCTGAAAGACTCCATAGGCCTACTTCCCTCTGTTCCATGCTTGGAAAAACAATTTTTTTAAAGGTAGACTTGCATCGGGAAGCTCTAAGCACCACCCAGAGGAAGTGCCCAATCCAATTCCCTTCTTTGTTCCTCGAATCTCTGACTCTAGAATTCACAGCATTAAAATCCTGGAGTCTAAATCAGACTTTCCTTTTATTGAATTCTAACTATAGTGGGTATTATTGATTCAAAGTACAGTGTATTATGATTGCTATACTGATATCAATGCTTATTTCTTTTATAGTGCTATGCTTTGACTACTGCAGGGGGGGATCAAATTTCAAAATTCTCATGGTATTTTATGCCTTTTCGTGATTGCCAAAAGGCACATATTTGTCTGGTATACTTTTTCTCATCTACAATAAATGCTTTTTTTACACTGTTGTTTAGCAGTTTCCAAGCACCACCGTCGTGAGAGGAATTGACATCATGAATTAATATTTACTGAGAACCCACAGGGTCCCTGTTTCTGTACTTGTCTCTGTAACAGCTCCATCCATTGAGAGCCGCCCTGCAGGCACACAGCCTCTCCCTGGGTAATTTAGGACCAGCTGCAGCCCTCGCAAAGTGAAAACCAAATGTCCTCTGGGGCTTCAGAGAAACCAGATTCGTTTTTTCCTCCTGTAAATTAACTAGCTTCTCCCTGCTGGTGTCTCCATGATTATGACTCTCTTAATAATTAATAAGAACTATCCTTCATGAAGAGTATGTTTATAGTAGATTTATTACGTTGTTTTTGCCCCAGAACAAGAGAACAGTGTATGGTTGTTTGAATTTCGCTTCCTATCCATGTAATTTCTTCTTTACTTTGATAGTTTAAATATTTAAGCTTGTTTCTTAGTGTTTCTTATTAGATTAGTTGAGATATTTTTTTTTTTTATTTTTAAAGAAAGGATTCTTTTTTTTTTTTTTTTTTTGAGACCGAGAGAATGAGAGGGAGGAGGGTCAGAGGGAGAAGCAGACTCCCTGCCGAGCAGGGAGCCCGATGCGGGACTCGATCCCGGGACTCCAGGATCATGACCTGAGCCGAAGGCAGTCGCTTAACCAACTGAGCCACCCAGGCGCCCCTAGTTGAGATATTTTATAATTAATTCTGTTAGAGGACAGAAATATTTTTCTCCTGTTCATTTTTAAAATTAAAAAAAATTGGTAAACTGGGGCGCCTGGGTGGCTCAGTTGGTTAAGCGACTGCCTTCGGCTCAGGTCATGATCCTGGAGTCCCGGGATCGAGTCCCGCATCGGGCTCCCTGCTCGGCAGGGAGTCTGCTTCTCCCTCTGGCCCTCCCCCTCTCATGCTCTCTCTCTCTCTCTCTCATTCTCACTCTCAAATAAATAAATAAAATCTTTAAAAAAAAAAAAGACTAAAAAAATGGTGAACAAAAATAAAAGAGCTCAAAACCAGTTTGATATAAAAGGATCTTAGTTGAAACACTTTTCTTTGCCTTATTCATGAATGGAGGTAGGAATTCTCTTACATTTTAGCACATCTGTTTACCATTAAAAAATAAACCTTTTTTTTATAGCAAGCCCTTGCTATATATGAGTTGTCTTAATTTGTGTTTCACTTAGATTGTCATAGTTTATGTGCCTAGGATATTGAAGTTTGAACTTGGAGGGACTTAGTGTTTGGCTGGAAGGACATCCACAAGTTATATCTGTCCAAGCTAGATTTGAAACCTCCCAAATCCACAGGATTAGGTATGAAATCCTGTGGAAACAGGTTTCTCATGAAAACTTTGGCACTTCTAATCATTACCAAGAAGAGCTAGAAGGGGGCGCCTGGGTGGCTCAGTTGGTTAAGCGACTGCCTTCGGCTCAGGTCATGATCCTGGAGTCTCGGGATCGAGTCCCGCATCGGGCTCCCTGCTCAGCGGGGAGTCTGCTTCTCCCTCTGACCCTCCTCCCTCTCATGCTCTCTGTCTCTCATTCTCTCTCTCGCAAATAAATAAAAAAAATTAAAAAAAAAAATCTAAAAAAAAAAAAAGAAGAGCTAGAAGGGAATTAGAAACTATGGGTTTCTAATTTGATTTCTTTATTTACATGTTGGCACATAAAAGGTTGTTGTTTTGGAGTTTTTGAAAGAGCCTCAAGTTTGATGAAAATGGAAAGTAAAATAAACAGAAAACATGAAGGGAAATTCATGTATTTTTTTTTTTTCCTAAATGTGTTTGGAAATGTGAGAAGGACCTCAAGAGAGTGATTCTTATCTCCTTAAAGTCAAAGCTCTTGTTCACAGGTCCTAGGGTGTATCTAGTAAAAGCTGTATTTACTCAGCACTTGACATTTTTCGGGCACTTTATAGTTCTACTGTCAGTTTTCCCTCATTCAAATTAAAGTTTAATTTTAGTATAGGGTAAGACCTGAATAGTCTACTAAAATAGCACCCTTGCCTGCCTTCTCCAGTTAGAGGATTTGGAGTTGAATACAAAAGTAGTCTGGGAAAAATCCATTTCCTTACTATGAAATTTAAACTGGATCCAGTGTCTTAGAAATGCATGTCTGATCATAAACACTCTCCAGGAGTGATTTCTGCTGTAACTGAACTGTACTGTACAATTTAAGGGAAAGGAAGGGGAAATAGAAGTGAATATTTTATATGGAACATATCACCCTGGCTGTGATTTTTAATGAGGTTAAGCAATATTATTAATAAAGTAGCTTTTTTCCCCATAAATTTTAAGAAATGTAGTCCTGAATCTTACTAATATTTGTCTTTTTAGCTACTTTTATATTTATGGTATAATAGTACCACATTTGACAGGAATACCGTTGCTGAGGGCTTCTTCCAAATTTATAATATTTCATACACACACACATATATATAGTATTTCTTCCACGTGTATATACAATGTGTATCAATTTGGGAAACTAATAACTAAACTAAACTAGATAATCTATTTACTTATATTAGTTTCCTATGGTTGCTATGTCAAATTATTATAAATATGTTGGCTTAAAATAACACAAATTTATTGTCTTAAGATCTGGAGATCAGAAGACTGAAATGTGTCTCAATGCTCTAAGGTCAAGGTGTTGACAGGGCTGTGTCCTTTCTGGAGGCTCTGGGAAAGAATGCATTCCCTTACCTTTTCAGCTTGTAGAGGCTGCCCACATTCCTTGGCTCATGGCCCTTTCCTCCATCCTCAAAGCCAGCAATGACCAGTTGAGTCTTTCTCACAGTGCATCACTCTGACACTGACTCTTCTGCTTCCCCCTTTCATTTATGAGAACCTGGTGGTTACATTGGACCTACTAAAATAATCTTGGATCATATCCCCAATCTCAAGGTCATCTGATTAGCAACCTTAATTCTGTGTGCAACCTAATTCTCTCTAGCCATGCGACATTACATATTTATAGGTTCCAGGAAGTAGGACAATTACATCCTTAAGGGGGCATTATTTTGTCAACCACATCATCTGACCTAAATTTTAACATGATTATTCTGGGTTACCTTGACAATGTACTGAAGGAGGGCAAGTACAGAACCAGGAAGATGAGATAAGAAGCAGGAAACCACAGGAGATAAAATGGTGCCTTAGACAAGGGAGCAATGGAGGTGGTGAGAAGTGACAGCATCCTGAGTACGTTTTGAAGGTAATTTGCTGATCTATTAGATGTAGGATATGATAGAAAGAGGAGTTATATGGGTCGTTCAAAGTTTTTGGCCTAAGCAATAGGAAAAAATAAACTACCATTAATTAAGATGGAGAGAACTACTGAAAGAGCAGGTTTAGGGCTTCAGTGTTCAGTTTATGGAAGGCTCAGAATGCCTCTTCTCCTAACTAAAGAAGCAACATGTCCCAGGTGTCTGGTAGTGATTCCAGTCATGTAGGTCTGTTCCCTAGCAGGGCCAGAGGTGCCAGGCGCGCTGGGGCTGTCTACCAAGGAATTGAAGATTGGATTCATTTGCTACCCTCTACTTCTGTTGATGAGAAAAAGGAGGAGCACTGTCTTTTTAATACCGATCCCCCCCCTTTTGAACGACTTCTAACGTGTCTAAATTGTCAATAAGTTGGATTTACTGGATAAGGACTGGGAGGGTCGTAAAGAGATAACTTCTTTTTTGCCTTTGCAAAAAGACCTCTGGTCTTCCAGTGATTTATGACCTACTAGACCGGAGAGATTGTTGTAACATCTTAATATATTCCTGAACCTGTTTCATATGACCATGTTTGCCAGACCATCCTGAACTGCCTGTGTCAACACTTACTTGCACAAAACTTAAGAGATGGGAGTTTCCTCCAGTACTGAGCCCTGGGAAACATCCTTTTTCTGCAGGGATTCCAGATACTTCCAACCAAAATTAGTCGAGTGGCAGTTCTATATTATTACTGGGCTTTTATATCTTGTTTCTTGGAATTGATGATTCCCTCTAAAGACCTCCTGATGGTAGATTATTTAATTATTCCAGTGGTTTCTGCAGCCAAAGAGGCCTCATGGAACTTGAAAAAACAACAGTTGACATATATTAGGAGAGTTTATTATGTTCTAGATGTTATGTTAAGCACTTTCATGGCTTATCTTATTTAATTCTTATAACAAACCGGTGAGGTTGTAAGGATTATTTTGGCTACGTTTTGCACATGGAGTCATTGAAGCTAAGAAAGGATAGATATTTTCGGATAGAAAATGAATGTGCTGGGGTTCCAACCAAGGTCACCTGACTATAGAAACTGTGCTCCTAACCGCTGCACTATATTTTTCTCCCCGTATCGATCCCTGCCATCTTTTTGTGCTTGACACTGTTGTATAATTGGTGTTAATTCGCCCCTAACATAGCCCATGGCTGTCTTTCTGCTTCTTTGTGTGACTTCTCAAGAGAGCTAAGCCTAGCAGAACCCAGCCCTTCAAAAGGGAAACGAACTCCTAGCCAACAGGGCCATCTTTGGTCTTGCTGCTAGTTAGGACCCAAGGCTCCTGGCGCCGGGCAGCGGTGAAGAAGAGAACACAATGATGGCCTTCAGCCTACCCACCTTGCCAAGTACTTCCATTCCTCAGTTCCATTCCTACTGAACATCTGACTGCGGTAGTCCCCCTACTGCAGAACTGTCAGCCACTCAGCCCCTGCCTGATCTCTCTTCATCTGGCAGTACCAGAACACTGACTGCTCACCCTAAGGAAACCTCAAAGCTGCTGAATCCACCCTGATTTGTTTAGAAGCAGGCTTCCTTGGGTATGTGACCTTCATGAAGACATGGACTGTGTCTATGTTGTTCACTGTGGTATCCCTAGCCCCAAAATACAAGGTGCTGAGTAAATTCTTGTGCAATGATCAGATTATGCACCCCCCCGTGTCCATCCTCATGGGGACACAGGCGTCTGTGCTCTAGAGCGCTCCGAGGCCATTATCAGTGCCGCCAGACACCACACAGGAGCCGCCAACAGTCCCGTGCTCCCCTGCTGGCTCCAGAATGACCATTCTGCACCCACTCCATGGGAGAGGTTTGGGTTTAATGTTACAACCCCTCAACCCCAGCCCTTGACCTGACCAGAGGCAGATACTTTGGAAGCTTCGAGTTTGCCAACCCATGGCAACCACCACTTAAGAAGTGGTGGTGAAGAGATGCCCCACATACAGGAGACTTTAAGCACTAGCCTACAGCGAAAAGTATTTTCTTTGACAGAGGTAGTGATGTCATCATTTCGCTCTCCCATCACTTCATGTTCCTCTGAAGTCTTGAGTCCACTCAGTCCCCTAGAACTTGTAACCCCTCTCCTGCTAGATTCACAGTGTTTTCAGGTTACTTTATGGAATTGTCTTGCCCTATACACACAATGCTATTTTGCAAAATGATAAACAGAATTCTATATTTTTGTGTAGATTTTTTTAGATTTCATCCTTACCTGCATATCCTTTGTGCTGCATACAGGAAGAGGGTTTGTACAATATTTCAGGAATATGTTATTTGTAATTCCCTTCCCCTGCCTAGACACACACACATACACAAACACAGACACACACACACACACACTCTCTCTCTCTCTCTCTCTCTTTCTCTCTCTGATCTGTTCTGTGCGATTAGATTAGTTCTGGCCAGATGAGAAAGTGATGCAAAAACAATGTGAAAAATAATCTCTCTGTGGTGTGACACCTCCTTTAATTTGCTGGTGACGCTGGTACTGTAAACCACTAGCCAATACAGAATATTTTGTTCATTTCCAACACAGGCAAATATATTAATCCAGTGCTAAGCAGTCCCTGGTTTCTTTTTTATTTTTTTTCAGGCAAGAAAACTGATCAGTGACTTTGCCATTATCTTGTCCATTCTCATCTTTTGTGTAATAGATGCCCTGGTAGGTGTGGATACTCCAAAACTAATTGTGCCAAGCGAATTCAAGGTAGGTGAACTTCTGCTAGTCATTCCTGGGACTCTATGGCTTTCTTTCCCCTGTTAGAGTTTGTTGCATGTTTTTGAGTTCATTTTGTGTGATTATCTGTTTCTTTATTTCAGAGGTGGTCTTTTGCTAGGCGTGTGTATACACTATTTCTTCACTAAAATCAAATGCCTGATTAGGATCAAATGCAAGGTTCACATTATATTGATTTTTATTGAAAAATACAACCTCTGCTTTATATTTTTGGAGAATTTAAGATGAGCCAAAGTATTTCCATACAACTTATCACCTTGATCCGTATAGTAATTCTAGGATGTAATGTAACTATCATCATCTTGATTTTATGAAGTTGATGTTGGAGCTCATAAAGATTTAAAGAAAATGCCCAAGATTATATTTCTAATTCAGTGCTCTTTTCCTGCTACCAAACTACCTGCCATATACACACACGTTTGTATGTAATGTGCATTTTAATTATTACAAAGAAGATATAGGAATTAATCATTTTATAAATCTGTTGGTTTGTGCAGGCCTAATGGGTAAAATTTACATTTCAGTCATTCTTACATATCCCTCCCTAATTTTTCATTGTGTCTTTCACTTGTTTTGTAGAACACTCCTAGCCTCTCTCTTCATCACTGAGACTATATACTTGCTCAGAAAAATTAAACTAACTGCAGTTTTAGCTTAATAACTACTTAAGGAGGAAGTGGTATCTATGGTATAGCAAATAGATTGTTGCATTATCTCTGCCATCTCATACTCATTAGCAAAGATAAGTTTTCAATCATTCAGTGATTAGTTCACTTAAGTTAATATTTATTGAATGTTTGCTTTGAGCGAGGCTCTTTACAGGGGATTTGAAATGCACTGATGAACAAGAGAAATTTCCTTCCCTTCCAAGTTCTCAACCTAATAAAGGTAGTAAAATGCAAATAGATTCAGTGATGTAGTTATGAGCAAAGGGAGATGGAAGACAGAAATATCTTCAGAGAAGTGACTAGTAAATGTAGAGAAAATAATTCATAGGATTCCATTTGGTTTATTTGCATTATTTAGCATTAGGAAAAGGAAAGGAAAATTTTTTTTTTTTTTTCTGTAGTACAGATGTATGATCTGACAGGATAGATGGAGAACTAGAAAAATAATCGTATTTTTTATTTTTGGTAATATTTCTAAGGATTTAACCAGTTATTCTGGCTCATTTTTCAAATGTATAAGAAAGACCAGAGTATTTAAGCAAGTTCAATTATAGCATATAAAAATATTTGTAGCTTTTTCTATGTTATGTGAAACTATTACAATTTGGCAGTAGTAGAAATAACTTCAGTATAATTGCCAAAATTCATGGACAAAATTCATTGTTGTTTTGTAATTTCTTGCCTGTGTCTTTACTGTTATATTTGAATTTTTCTTTTGGCTGCCTCTTAACATAAATCACTGTCTTCCTTCTTGAGTCCTTAGATCATCCTAAATGCACAAAATGGCATTTATCCGTTTCCCCTCAGTCTATATTCTTACTCTCCTTCATTTAAAATACCGCCTTAAAATAACCACCTTTAGGATGTTTTTGGTGACTAATCTTTGTTTAACCTATAAGTAAGGCACTGCTTCTGTTTTTGAATATGTTGGCTCTCCAGAAATAAAATTGTGTCTCTCCCATTGATTTTTCACCGAATAGTATGTATTAATATTGCTTTGAAAATGTTCTTTCCCTTCTTCAAGCCAACAAGTCCAAACCGAGGTTGGTTCGTTCCACCCTTTGGAGGAAACCCCTGGTGGGTGTACCTTGCAGCTGCAATCCCTGCTTTGTTGGTTACCATTCTGATTTTCATGGACCAGCAAATCACAGCTGTGATCGTGAACAGGAAAGAACATAAACTCAAGGTAAATGTTCATAACAGTGGCTATCATTGCCTTCTACTTTCTTTAGAGTACTTGAAAATACTAATTTATTCAAAACCAAGACAGTTTTTTTTTAATTCTTATTTTTTTAAGTTAACATATAATGTGTTATTTGTTTCAGGGGTACAGGTCTGTGATTCATCAGTCTTACACAATTCACAGCACTCACCATAGCGCATACCCTCCCCAGTGTCCATCACCCAGCCACCCCATCCCTCCCAGCCCCCACCACTCCAGCAACCCTCAGTTTGTTTCCTGAGTCTCTTATGGTTTGTCTCCCTCTCTGGTTTCATCTTGTTTCATTTTTCCCTCCCTTCCCCTATGATCCTCTGTCTTGTTTCTCAAATTCCTCATATCAGTGAGATCATATGATACTTGTCTTTCTCTGATTGACTTATTTTGCTTAGCATAATATCCTCTAGTTCTATCCACATCATTGCGAATGGCAAGATTTCATTTTTTTGATGGCTCTATAATATTCCATTTGATGGCTGCATAATATTCCATTCCATTGTGTGTATATAATATATATCTTCTTTATCCATTCGTCTGTCAGTGGACATCTGGGCTCTTTCCATAGTTTGGCTGTTGTGAACATTGCTGCTATGAACATTGGGGTGCATGTACCCCTTCGGATCCCTACATTTGTATCTTTGGGGTAAATACCCAGTAGTGCAATTGCTGGGTCATAGGGTAGCTCTATTTTCAACTTTTTGAGGAACCTCCCTACTGTTTTCCAGAGTGGCTGCACCAACTTGCATTCCCACCAACAATTTAGGAGGGTTCCCTTTCTCTGCATCCCCGCCAACATCTGTTGTTCCCTGACTTGTTAATTTTAGCCATTCTGACTGGTGTGAGGTGGTATCTCATTGAGAAAACCAAGACAGTTTTATTGAGAGTTAGATTATAGCTAATATTCTTTCCGACTTGGCAGAGTCACAGATCGCTTTGTGTTGACACATGTCCTCGATATAATACTTTAGGAAGACCTCATTTAAATCTGAAAAAGTTGAGATCATATTTCCTTCACCACCAAAGAGGGCAATATAAACTGTTTACCACTCAGCCAGTGTCATCCTACATCTGATTTTAATGTGGTAACTGTCCTTAATGAAGACAATGACAAATACTTTTTCTGAGACTATTGAGATAAAAGCATGTTTGTTTTTAATCCATTGACTTGGTGAGTTACAGTAATAGATTTTCTGTTCTTGAACCAACCTTTCAACCTGGTAGAATAAAGTTTCTTTTATACGTAGTTTTTATATCTTTATGTATAATTATTACATAATTATATAATATACAGTATATTATATATGTATATATTTTGGATTTTTGCATCTTTTTTAAGAGTGACATTGGCCCGTGGATTTTCTTTCTTACAGTGTCCCTGTCCAATTTTGGTATCAGGAATATATTATCCTTATAAAATGAGCTGGGGAGTGTTTCTCCTCCTATTCCACTTCTATTCCATTCTCTGAAATAGAATATAATATTCTCTTTATTATGTGTAACATGCCAATTATCTTTTCTTTGAATGATCAAACATGTTTGTAAAACTATCTGGGCTGAGTAGTTTTACTGATGATCAAAATGTTCTAATGGTTATAAAACATTCATAATTTCTATTTATCTGTTTTAGAAACTTATACTTTTCTATATTTTGTTCCATTTCCCCAATATTTTCAAAATTATTGATACATTGTTTATAGTATTATCTTTTGTTATTTTTCTAATCTGAACTTGTCACTTTTCCCTTTAAATTCCTAATGTTATTGATTTGTGCTTTTTACTTTCCCTGATCAATCTAGCCTGAGGTCTGTTAATTTTATTGGTCTTTTTTCAAAGAAGCACTTCTTTACTACATTGGATTTTTTGTACTATCTCATCATTTTCTGTTAATATTTCTTTATTTGTATTGAAGCCATGTGAGGTACATCCACATTTGTATCTAGTTTATCTTTTCAGTGAATTGAACTTTGTATGTGACTCTCTTTGTTTCTAGTAATGCTTTTTGCCTTAAAGCTTATTTTATTTCATTCTAATAAAGCTAGGGTAGCTTAATTTTCACTTATCTGATATGTATTTTTCAGTTCTTTTACTTTCAGTATACCTTGTGTCTCGTGTCTCCTTGTAAATAACACATAGGATCCATTTTTACAGTCTTTTCTCTTGACTAAAATATTTAATCCGTTTAAATGGATAGTGATGACTAATAGATTTGGATTCATTTTTACCAAAATTATTTTTGCTTTCTACCTGCCTAAGTTTCTCTGTGTTCTTTCTTTTTTATTTTCCTTTCTTACCCTCTTTTAGGTTGATAGGTTTTTGGTTTTTTTTTTTTTGGTCTTCATTCTAACTTGTTTTCTGTTAGTTTGGAAGTTATACATTTTATCTTTTCTCTTAGTGATTATGTTGTATATTTTAATATGCATATTTAAGTTCTAAAGCTAGTCAGCATGTTTATACTTCTGCTGAAAAATGCTAATGGCTAAAGAATGCTTTGATGTTGATATTCCTTCCTGAGTCATATATTGTAATTACCCAGACCTGATTGCTATCTGGATTTAAAAATACAATTAGATATGGTCATTGTTTTTAGAATTATATACAAGTTTACCATTTTCTTAGCTTTTTCTTTTTTTTTTGCATTTCAGACCTTCCATTTTTGAATATTTTTCTTTAGACAATTTCCCTTAAATAGTTCTTATTTACTAGACTTTTGAAATTTTTTCTGTAGGGATCATTTCTGTTTGTATGAAAGTATTTTTGTTTCACCCTTTATTTATTTGACAGAGAGAGAGCACAAGCAGGGGGAGTGGCAGGCAGAGGGAGAAGGAGAAGCAGGCCCCCCACAGAGCAGGGAGCCCGACATGGGGCTCAATCCCAGGACCCTGGGATCATGACCTGAGCTGAAGGCAGACGCTTAACCAACTGAGCCACCCAGGCGGCCCTATCCATTAACTTTAGAGTATGTACTTCTAAAGATAAGATCTGGGTTTTTAAAATTTACTTAGAGAGAATGTGTGAGAGAGCGTGGAGGGAGAGGCAGAGGGAGAGAGAGAATCCTCAAGCAGGCTCCTCAATGAGCGCAGAGCCCAACACGGGGCTTGATCCCAGGACCCTGAGATCATGACCTGAGCTGAAATCAAGAGTCATCTGCTCAAACAACCGAGCCACCCAGGCTCCCCAAGATAAGATCTGTTTTTAAAAGCATGACCACAGTACCACTATCAGTCTAAAAGAAGTTAATAAAATTCTTTAATATCATCAATTATCCAGTCAATATTTAAATTTACTAATGTGTCATAAATATAATAAACTTTAAAAATATAGTTTATTTGATTAAATCAGGATTCCAATTAACTTTCAAATATTGTTATCTTAAATCTTTTATAAACTTTTAGTTCGTAAGTTTTCTCTTCCCCACCCGCCACCATCAGTCTGTTTGGTTTCCCTAGATATTTATTTGTTGAAGACAACCAGGTTGTTTTTCCGTTTATCTTTTGCAATATAACAAGTGAAAACAACAATTTATTATGTTTCTTTGGGTTGACAGGGTTCAGGTGGATACTTCTTGCTTGACGTCTTTCCTGCAGTTTCAGTTAGTGTCATCCGAAGGGTTGACTGGGCTGATTGTCCAGTACAGCTTCTTCACTCACTCCCATGTCTCACATACCTAGTACCTTGATTCCTTGGTGTGTCTGTTTGTCTGTCCGATTTCTCTTTCACCACACAGCATCTCGTCCTTCAGAGCCTTTTGATGTGGGTTAGGCTTCTTGCAGCATGGCAGCCTTGAGCTATTTGTACTTGGTACATGGAAACTGACTTCCCAAAATTAAGAGTGAAAGATGCAAGGCCATTTCATGGTTACGCCTGCAACTGGCACAGCTCTATTCTTTACTTTGCTATCATTGATTGGTCAAAATAGTTCCAGACCCAGCCTCTACTGAATGGGGTAGGGAAGGGCTCCATTGTTTGATGGAGGAATGGCAATTTTACACTTGTAGAAAAATATGCAGGATAGGAGATATTTTTCTAGTCATTTTTGGAAAATAAAATCTGCCACATTTGGGGACACCTGGGTGGCTCAGTCGGTTAAATGTACAACTCTTGATTTTGGCTCAGGTCAAGATCTAGGGGTCCTGGGATCCAGCCCTATGTCTGGCTCTGCACTCAGCAGGGAGTCTGCTTGAGGGCTGTCTCTCTCCCTCTCCCACCGTCCCCCCATGCTCTCTCTCTCTAAAAAAAAAAAAATCTGCCACATTTGCACTATAGAATTTGCCATAGTCTAGATCATGATGCTTTTCCCCCTGTGGTGTCATTTAGCATGCTCTTTTGTCTTCTGTATTTTCTTTAAATTGGTCGTTGGATCCAGAAGCTTGACGAAGTATAGTTTTGTCATTTTATATCTATATCTCTTTATTTTTGAGGGTAGAGTGGGAAGACATTCTTAGAAGGTCAGGACCATTTTACATTATGTTTTGACTTCAAGATTTCTAGACCATAGAGATAATGTGAATTCCAGCCTCAAACTTAATTGCAGGTTTATAGTGAGAAATATCTTTCGAGATTCTTTTTTTCTTATGGCTTTATATCTAGAGGCAAGGCCTAGAGAGGCACATATCCCTACTGTCTTTCTCTGTAGGGTGTCTTATTTCCTAGTTGACCAACTGAGTATGCTGTGTTTAGAGTATCCTAATTTCATTTCAAGGGATGTCTTTCATTTATACCCTTTCCCCCATATCCCTAGAGTTGGTCTCCTGTCCCTAGAGTTCAGATGGTCATTCTAAATCCAGGCCCTAAGGTCTCTCAGGGTGGGCCTAAGCCCCAGGGCTTACTGACCCTATAGATTCACTCTTTCTTTTTTTTTTTTTAAAGATTTTATTTATTTATTTGACAGAGAGAGAGATAGCGAGAGCAGGAACACAAGCAGGGGGAGTGGGAGAGCGAGAAGCAGGCTTCCTGCCGAGCAGGGATCCCGATGTGGGACTCGATCCCAGGACCCTGGGATCATGACCTGAGCCGAAGGCAGACGCTTAACGACTGAGCCACCCAGGCGCCCTAGATTCAGTCTTTCTTGTTGCCATTGTTTTTTGTCTCCAGTTGTTTCTTTTACTTTCTGGTAGGTAAGCCATGATTTCTAAAAGATATTTTTTGTATTTGGTCAAGCATTTTTAGATGCTCTATACTGGGAGGGGTTTCAGTGTTGATTTAGTTTGAAAGGCTGGGAATGGATGATAACTAATTTATTTTATTCTAAAAAGAGTTAGGAAGCACATTTTTAATTTTGTTATATAGTTGACCTGATTTGTTATGTGTCTTTGGAGATAAATGCCTATTTACTTTTGCTCTTTAAGTTTTCTTATTAATAAAATTCAGAGTTTCAAGTTTAGCAAATTTAGAATTGATAAGATACAGAATTTTTAAAAAAGATTTTATTTTTAAGTAATCTCTACATCCAGCGTGGGACTCTAGCTCTCAACCCTGGGATCAAGAGTTACATGTTCCACTGACTGAGTCAGCCAGGCACTCCTGATAAAATATGGAATTTTTAAAATTCTCCTGTTCCCTATAGAAAACATTGGAAAATCAAGACATATTAAGATTTACCTCTTAAAATAGGAATTTTAAGTTTTCA
The DNA here is from genome assembly GCF_011800145.1 of Mirounga leonina. NCBI lineage: Eukaryota > Metazoa > Chordata > Mammalia > Carnivora > Phocidae > Mirounga > Mirounga leonina. The sequence goes on along the minus strand of NW_023270323.1, from coordinate 24,606,446 downwards.
TCACTTTTAGGAATTGCTTATTTGAAATCATTTCTTTGAATGACAGTAGTTACAGAATAAGTGCCAGTGTTTTGACACAAATCTCATGATACCAGTGGAGAGATATCATGGATGAAAGGCTTTTCACTCTGGATATTGTTTTATTCACATTTTATTGGGAAAGGTGGCTGTGGAACGTGAACATTGGAGATCGGTCTGAAATTAAAGGGGTCTGACTGCTATGAAATTGATTCAAAAGAGAAACCTGGAAGAGTGAGAGAGAGGGAAGCATTGTAATATTACAAGCAGCATGTTTTGGGGTGGCATTTGCTTTGGCTCTGTGTCATGTGGCCCTGGCTGGCTGGCTGCTCTGTTGGGATGGGATCCACCTTTCCATTCTGCTGAACTGCTCCTTATTGATGTAGGAGCGCCAAGCAACTTGGCTTTTCTTGGCCATCATTTTGGTTAGTTATGTCCCACATTCTCCCTGCAGAGCACTCAAAAGCAAATGGGGTTCAGCAAGGTCATGACTTCTCCAAGGTTATTTCCTGAGTCATTGCAGAGGTAGGAAACAAGTCTGAGCTTCAGACTGCAAAGCAAAGGATACTTCTCACAAGGAAAATGATTTTAAGTAGGTGGGAGGGAGAAATAGTTTAGGATAAGTATCTAGGCATAGACATAAGTTGGTGTATCAGTGAATTTTCTGATACCCTTTGTGGTAAAACCCTTAATTTGAGGTCCTTTTCTTGGATAACTCCAAAATTTGCCCTGTTTTATTTTTCCTTTCTATTCCTGTTATCATAACCTTAAATCCAGTCCTTTTATTTCATGTCTAGACTATTCTAACTGTTTAACCATGAGTTAATAATCAGGTTCCCTTGCTTCATTTCAAAAGCAGTAATTTTTTTAAGTGTTGTTCTTATATGTCAGCCTTATATTTCTAAAACTTTACCCCTTGGCCCTCTAAACATTTGCTCCTTGAAGAAGTCCATTTGCCTTAGCCTGGGAATTAAATCTCTTTGTGATATGTTCTCAACCCAAATTTAGAATGATGCTCTCCACATACTATACAATGCTCGGATCAAATGGATTCTTGGTTTCTCCTCAAATCTGGCACATCTCCTGCCAGTTATTTCAACTCTCCTCTCCATTCCTCGATGATTACCTCTTACTAAAATCCTTCCCATCTTTTAAGAGCCTCCAGATATAAACTTGTCAGTGTAGCCTTCACTCCTAATGTAATTTCTGTTGTTCTGATTTTTGCTCTTACTAAATGTGCATTACTCTATAGCACTGGTCACATGATATTCTGCATGGAGGTTAGTTAGGTTGGATAATGACCTTATCTCTTTTTCTGAGCCGAACGTTTTCAAGGCAAGGATATGTTTTAGTCCTCTCTCCAGCTCTGTTTTGTGGCCCATCACAGCGATTTCCATATGGTAGGCTCAGTAAATACATAATGAAGAATTTGGTTATCTTGGGCCACATGGTTCCCAGAGTTGTTGCACTGTGTGAGATGGGTGACAGCTGAAAACTTGCCAACCCATCTCCAGTTCTCATAGGGAGTGCTTCTATTATTCAAAGCCCTGTTTAGATGTCATCACAATGGGAAGTTTTTGTGGGTTCACTCTAGACATTGGTAAACAGTTTATTCTCTGTACTTTGGGTGTCTCTTTCAAACCTCTTTGAATCTCTGTTTAGAGCGCATTGTAATTTGTGTACAGATCTGAGTCCCCTCATCTGATTGTGAGCTCCTGTGGGGAGGAACTATGTCATGGTTCTTGGTGTCCCCATAAACCAGCTTATTGTCTGGATCATGGGGGGCTCCTATGCACAATAATGAATGTTTATTCTGTGTCTGTGCATGTGTGTGTACTTCTCTGACCCTTTGTTACCATCTACTTACCAGATGTAAACTTTAGACTGTTAGTCTTTTTCTCCCCTAGATTTTGATTTCTGTGGATTTATTCCAATTGACTTTTGTTCTGTATTAGCAAAGCATATACAATATCAAAAGGAAATAAAATTTTACTTCCTGTCCTGCTACTTAAAACAATATCTAATTTCAAAAAGTAGAACATCCTTTGCATTTATATTCATGGAGACAGGACTTTTTTAAACTTTAAAGGACGTACATAACCGTTTGGGCATTTTTTTGCGTCCTTGCTATGTATGGAACACTTGTGTTAGATGTTGAAGATAAGAATTGTTCTAAGTTATAGTCCCTGCCCTGAAGGAGTTTAGTGGATTTTCTCTCTTTACCACTTAACTCCACCACCAAGGTTGGGATTGACTTGGCTTTCTTTGTGCCTTGTATCTTGCACATACAATAAATTATTTGCTTCCACATCTGGCTTCAACTAATAATCTATAAACCCCTTAGGGGCACATGTTCTTTCTTACTTACTATTTTATCTAACACAAGGCCTAACATGGTATAGGGTGTTCAGTGGGTGTTTATTAAATAACAGTTTTCCAAGCAAAGATATGAGCAAATGCAAAGGCCCCAGGGTGGGAAGGTATGTTGGTATGCTGAAGAACAGATAACAGACCAGCGTGACTGGAACATAGGGGAATTAGTGATGCATGGTGAGGTCAAAGGGAGTAGGGCCAGATCATGTAGAACAAAGGTTCCCAAATGCAATTCTTTGTTGGTTGTGGCTGTCCTGTGTATTGTAGGCTATTTAGCAGCATCTCTGGTCTCTAACCCCTCGATGCCACTTGCACCCTTTCCCCTAAGTTGTGACAAACAAAAATGTTTCTAGACATTGACAAGTGTTCCCTGGGGGGACAAAAGAGTTCCAGGAAGAAACACTGATATGGAACCTTTTAGATGACTTTACTGTGTTTTAGGTGGAAACAGAAGGCCACTGGAGGGTTTTGAGTAGGGAAGTGCCATATAATAATTGAGATTTTAAAAAGATTACTCTGTAAGGAGAATGGGCTGTCAGGGACAGGACTGAAGCAGGGACTTCTATGGTGAGGACGGGGTTGAGGGCCAAGGGTTGCTAAGTGATGTCAAGGAAGCAGGGGAATTTGAACTGGACCTTGGAGAGAGAGAACGGACTTAAACAAATGTTAAGACTTAGAAACAGGGTACCAGTTTGAGGAATGGTGCAGAATGTGCAATGCCCATTTAAGGAATGATGAAGCTTCAGGAATCTTTGAGGGCCCCTATCATAGTATCAGATGGGGAGCATCTCAGCATGGCAAGCCACGTGCTTGTCATGACTGGCTCTGCCCTGTTTGACTTGCTCATCTCCTGCTGGCCTTCCCTGCTCCCTCAACATTCCAGCCTGGATGAATGGCACCTACACTGCATTCAAACACTCTCTCTAGCAGCATTAAGGATGGATGGGAGAGGTGCCAGAGTGGGGGTGGGTGGAGGGGAGTGGTTAGGAGGCCCCTGTGTAATTCAAGTAGGAGATTATGAAAATCTGCAAAAGGCAGTGGCAATGGGGAGGAGGGGTAAGGAACAATGCACATGCTATTTTTGAAAAATGCTGTTTTCTGTATTTCTTACAGTACTATTTCTATTAAAAGTTCCAATATTTGAATACTGTTTTTATTCCATTCAGAACTAGTTATTCAGATACCTTTAACTAAAAGAAACATCTTAGGGTTGGCTTGTTTTCATATGTATAAGTTCAGGAACAACTCTAACATAACCATTTGGGTTCTGTACATAAAGATGGCAATAGCTGGGGCACTATGAATTTTTTAGCATAGCTTTTACCATTCTGGTCAACAAATATGTCTCCAGTGTTTACTGTATGTAGGACACTGTACTAGATAGACATTGTAAGCCTTGCGCATTGAAATTTGGCAAAATAAATTCATGGCCTTTCCCTCTTTGGACTCAGTCTCCTCAAAATCTCTCCCAACTGTCCATTGTCCTTCCCCCCGTCCTATTACTTTAGTTGGAACTGTGTCAGCTCTGGCCTGGATTATGGCAATGCTGTCATGTCTGTCCTCTCTGCGTCCAGTCTTGACCACTTCCGGTATGTCCTCTACAAACCAAAAGAGCCATCCTTCTAAATAGAAATCTGATCATATCACTTGCCTGATTAAAAGCCTTTAATGGCTTCCCTTTGCTTTTATGATAAAAATTCCAAAGTCTTTAGCAAAACATTAAAGTTCTTACTTCTGTAGTCTTATTTCCTACCTCTCCCATCCCCTCCTATGCACCAACTCTATTTCATTTTCTCAAAATGGTGGCTTATTTGCCTAATTTTTTCCTCCTGCTTCCCTATATCTTGCCTCCCAGCTGGTTATGGCTCACATTTTAGGACTCAGCTTAAATACCACCTCCTATGAATACCATCTTTGACTTTGGGCTTAATACCCCTTCTGCATGGCACCCCAAGCTCATCCCATGTGTAGAACAGTGTGGTATTGCAAATGCCTCTTGATTTGTCCAGCTCTAGCACTACATTGTAAGCCACTTGAGGGCAAAGATTGTATATTTACTGTAATTTTACTTCTAGGATCTAGCAGAGTGCCATTGAACAAATGAAGTAACATTCATTCATTTACCCAACAAATGTTTATCTGGAGTGTTCACTCTATGATGGGCACTGTGCCAGGTTCTGGGGTTTCAATGGTGGTGAACAAAAACACCCATGGTCCCTGTCCTCACAGAGCTTTTTTGGTCCATGAGGGTGAGAGGTATCATTCAAATAGTCATGCAAAATGTGACATTGCAAATGTGGCTAGTGCTGTGAAGGAGAGGTGATGGTGCTTTAAGAAGCTGTAAGAGAGGGTTTGACCTATGTCAGGAACTATAAGGAGTTCCCTGAGGTGATGGCACTTATACTGAGATTCAAGCATTAGTAGGAATTAGCTAGATGAGGTTGGGTGGGAAGAGTATTCCATTGGGGCACAGGAATCACAGTGTATGTACAGGCTTTACAAGAGGAAGTAACCTGACCAGAACGAATGCCTTCCTGATAGAACCCAGTGTGGCAGCAGTGACAGAGGGAGAGTTGAGCATGAAGAGGGAACCACACAGAGGCAGGCCGGGCAGGGCCTTCAGTTCATGGTGATGATTTCCCCTTCCTCTTAAGAGGAGCAAGAAGTCTCAACATGGTTGAGGGAAAGGAAGACTTTTTGAAGAGAATGATGTCAGGGCACACAGTAATTATGTATCTACAATTATTTTCTCTCAGAGCTTTTATTTATTTTGGTGGTTTTGCATAGTTTCCTCTGTATTCTACTTTCTAAAATCCTCACTTCACCCTCTTTGGTATTATGTGGCCCCTTTTTGTTAGTCTCCAGGATATCTTGTTCAAACTTGTTTTTGTTGAAATAGAGCAAGAAAGCATGGATTTGGCTCACGGTAGCCTACATGACATTTTCTACAACAGCTATTCTTTTGACCCATTGATCTAGGCAATGTGTACATCCGTAGGTTATTACAGTTTCCTTGATGCCAAGATTTGGGGATCCTGTCCATTAATTACCATGTTGGTACCTCTAATATGGTCTTGAGTGATTTAGTCTAAATAGGGCTTAAAACTATGTGATATTTCCCGCTGTTGTTCACCTTCCCTCCGCCCCCCTCCCAAGTGATTCACATTTCTACCAATTAACAAATCAAGTTTTAATTTTCTGTATGGCTGATTAAGAGTTTATAGTTGCCATTCAGAAGAGTGTATACATGCTATTCGTGATTCATTTTTTTGGTAAATATTAATTGAGAGTTGACTATGCTCCCTGCACTCTACTTAGGTATTCAGGATACAGAGAAAAAGAAACATAGTCCAGGTCTTCCTGTTTCTTACAGTCTAACGCCAAAGCCAGATAAATGCACACATAATTTCAAAACAGTGTGATGAGTACTGTGGTAAAGGAAAGCATAAAGTGACAGGGGAACAAAGAAGAGGAAATCTAACCTAACTGGACTTACCCATCTCACCTGGACTGAGGCAGGAAAACTACCAGAAAAGATAAAGGCTGATTTAAGTCTTAAGGATGAGTAGGACTGGTTCAAGGTAAGAAGGAAGAGTAGAGGTTATTCCAGGGAAAGGGGGCTAGATGGGCGAAGACACAAAGGCATTAGTATGTAAGACATATTGAAGGAATTGCATATGATTGAAAGTGGCCATGGTATAGGATGGGGGCAGGGGAGAGGTGAAAGATGAGGCTGCAGATGTGAACAGAGGCCAGAGCATGAATGGTCTGCAGTGAGGTCATAAGACACATCCACAGGCAGGAGTGAACAAATGCTGTGGATTCCACCTTAAAGTATAGTCAGAACCCAAACACTTCTTGCCATCTTGACTGCTACTACTCTGGCTCTAACCATCACAATTTCTTGCATGGATTTTGGTAGCAACCTCCTAACTGGGCTTACTGTCCTTGAGTTTGTTCCCAGCATAGCAGCCATAGTGTTTAGTATGTAAGCAGGTCATGTCACTCCTCCACTTAAAACCCTCCAGTGGCTTCCCATCATACTCAGCATACAAGCCCAAATTTTCATAGTTCTACTTAGTACTTAGTACTATTTAAGATACTGTATAGTTTACAGTTTACTTACTTGTGTTGTTCATTGTTGGATACTTCTGTTCATAGTCAAGCCTGGACTAAGTCAATGTGTGCTCTTCTTTCTTGTGTCAGCTACCCTTGCCTATGATGAATTCTTTGAGAACAGGATTAGACCCATGTTTGTGAGCCAGGGGTGAAATCTTGGCATTTCAGTGAGAGGAGAGCAGTGTTCTAATTGACTGTAATCAGACCTGAATGATAACAGTCACCAGGTTTCTAATGTAAATTACACTCTCAGTTTTTTAAAGCCAGCGTCTCCATTACCTCAGATTGGCCATACTCTGGCTCTCGGTGCTTCTGCTTCCATGCTGTGCAAATGGACTGCTCTGTTTTCTCAGGCTCCATAGGGGCTTTAAGCATTTGATTTCTTCATAAACAGAGCAGGGAAATATAACCACAGAATAACATTGTGGACACATTTAACAATATTTATTTAGTGAGTAAAAGAGCGAGACCTTTTGTTACATAGTCTGCTCTTCCAGTCAATAAACGTTATTGTGACCAATAAAATCAGCCTATTCTGATTAAGGGTGCATTAAGTACCGCAGTGATCGCGTTTAATTGGTTATTAAACAATTATTTTCCTATACTATGAAAGGTGAGAAATCGTCGTAGGCATACCTTCTCAAGGTTGCTTTCAGATCTCTGGTCTCCATATGCTGAGTACTATGTAGGTGAACAGCTTATGCTAAACAGTCAAACAGAGAAGGATTGGTGCCTGCCTTTTTTAAGGTGTTTATTGTGCTTAGGTGAACAACAACCAGTACCACCACTGTTGGCCATCACCATTTCTTTTGGCTCCTACTACGCAACAACCACTGCCTTTTAAGTTCCTATAAGGTGCTTTGCCTCTGTTACTTCACTAGAAGTGAAGTATGCGAATGGTCACAGTAACTCCTCAAGGTAGATTTCTATCTCCATTTTTCTGATTACAAAATTGGATACAGAGAGGATGACTGACAATAAGCAAACGATAAGTAAGCTGTGAACTTCAGTCAAGCTAGAGGAGGTGTCACGTGGCAGCTCTGTGTTTAATTGCTAGGGGGGATAATATGAAGAAGATAAAGTCCCCTTCCTTGAAAAACTTACCTTGAAGTAGGTTTCTTTAGCAAGCCAAGTGAGGTGGGGTTTTTTTGGTCATCTTAATTCCCATCTGGAAATAGGACAAGATAGATGAGTTTTGTTCTGTTTGTTTTTTTTCCTATGGTTTTGTTACCTCTTTCTACAGAAAGGAGCTGGATATCACCTGGATCTCTTTTGGGTGGCCATCCTCATGGTGGTGTGCTCTTTCATGGCTCTTCCGTGGTATGTGGCTGCGACCGTCATCTCTATTGCTCACATCGACAGTTTGAAGATGGAGACAGAGACTTCTGCCCCTGGAGAACAACCAAAGTTCCTAGGAGTGAGGTATGCGTAAGTCAGAGGAAAAGGGCTCTACAAAACACATCATGCCACACCTATGTCATTCGTAGGAAATGGGCAGGATGGGAGGAGAAAAGGCTGGGGATGATTAATTTATTCCTGTACTTGATGTTCCAGAAAGGACTACATTTTCTTTAGAAAGAGAGTCTTCAATAACTTTTTGAATTCGCATCTTATATTCCATAAATTCCCTTTGACTAATGAAGGCCAACTGAGGCAACGTAAAAGCACAAATAGGTCATTCATTTTCTTCACCGAGTAGCTCACTTCGGTGCTGTGATACTTACTCCATCACAAGCATATGTAAAGGCCAAACCCTTTAACCTTCCAGCTCTGTTGAGACTCCCCAAAACTCTTGAGTCTGGTTGTGATTTTGAAGATTCTATGAAGGGAAAGGAATTCTTATTTCCCAGTTCATTTTCTGTCCCCATAAACACTGAGAAGCCTTGACCGCCAGCTGTTAAATTTGGGTAGCCAGGGTCTACCCAAGGGCTTGCATAAGACCTTGATACTGTGTTGAATGCTTTTCACAGCAAGCCCTGCTCGCAAGTGCTTGGGTGAGTAGCTTGCAGGACAGAGCCACTGTTTCCCACGCCACAACAGTGGGTGATTCTTTCTTGGGGGCTGGGGGTGTGGGTGCTGGATGGGAATCCTATTTGTTAAAAAGTACTCTTGTTTAGATTTGGAAATTAGACTGATGGGATTTATTGCACTTATGAAATTTCCCTGAGTTGTTTACTAATTAGAATGCAGGACAATGTAATATCTGTCTCCTGAGAAAGAAGGTGTAATTACACAACAGCACAAGTCGTTTAAAAAATAAGGGCTTTGAAGAGGCCAGGAATTGATGGACCAAGAGCAAGTGACTTTTTTTTTTTTTAATTCTAAAAGGAGCAAAGGATTTAGCAGAATCACTTTTCTCTTGACGAATTCAAATCGCGTGATACAATAGTTTTAAGAGAATTTTATAGTTACTTGGAGCTTATATGCTGTCCTTGAGGTATTCATTTATATAAGATATCAAGACCTTTGCTGTTTTAGTCAAACACTTATTTGGTCAATGTATAGTCCTTTTTGAAGGTGAAAAGACAAGGGCATATTTATGAAAACAAGAGGCAAATTGGTAATCATTTGATTTGGTTTCAGGGAACAAAGAGTCACTGGAACCCTCGTGTTTATTCTGACTGGTCTGTCAGTCTTTATGGCCCCCATCTTGAAGGTAAATATGTGGTAAATACTTGTCTCTTCCTCCTTCTCAGTACACTGACAGATAATTGGATATGTGAAGAGTAGAATTCCTTATCTGCAAGATTCTCATCAGTTCTGGAACACACTGAAGCAGGGGTCAGGTAGAACAAGGACTTTAAAAACTTTTATTTTGGGGGTGCCTGGGTGGCTCAGTCGTTAAGCGTCTGCCTTCGGCTCAGGTCATGTTCCCAGGGTCCTGGGATCGAGCCCCACATCAGGCTCCCCGCTCCATGGGGGACCCACTTCTCCCTCTCCCTCTGCCTGCTGCTCCGCCTGCTTGTATTCTCTCTCGCTCTCTGTCAAATAAATAAAATCTTTTAAAAAAACAAACAAAAACCACTTTTGATGTCCTTCTCATTCCTTACTCCTTCTATTATTTATTATTACTATTGTAGTTATTTGGTTGAACCATATTAAATTACCAGTATTCAATTTTTGACCTATACAAATGGCAATTCCGTACAGTTTAGTCTAGCTGACCTCCCCTCCTCACTGCATTTCTTACTCTTCTCCTTGTATCCTTTCTTCCCACTACTTCCCATTTACTTGTCCCTAAATCCTGCTTCCACTCCCCCCCCCACACACGCACACATTAGACTCCTGGGTAACACAGATGAGCATTTTGTAACTTTTCTCCTCGTCTTAATTATTGCTGACTGTGTTTCTATTGGCTTTGAATCAGAAGGCCTAATCTCCACAGAGGGAGACTAGAGTAAAATTACTGATTTATGACTAGAAAACTTTAGAAATGAACTTTTGAAGAAGAAAAAATGACATGCTAGATGATTTAGAAAATTAGGAGTCAAATATATAGGTTTGATCGATGGGGTGACTATCTGCCAAAATAGATGAATGGGAACTGTATGGGAAAACCTATTTAGAAGACGAGATAGGGTTAAAAGAGTAGATTTAGCTGTCATGAAGCTTCCATTTCTTTTTTTGTGACACAGGCATTTTATTCTTTCCTTCTATAATATGAACAATACTGGCCAGTTATTGATAATTTGTATTTGATGCTTTGCACCACAGTACAAAACATGAAAATTACCTATAGACCTAGAAGCTATCAACAACCACTGTTAATATCCTTTCAAATTCGTCTCTGAAAAGTTTTGTTTATTTTTAAACAACTCTCATTTTTCAGATTTTTAAGATGCTTATTTAACTACACAAGTGATGGAGCAGTACATTCTTGTAAAGAATTCAAACCATGCAGAAGTATAGAGAGGGAAAGGCGAAAGACCCCCATTCTCTCGAGTTGGCACATTTATAAGTCAGTTGCCATTCAGATGAATTTGAGGAATGTGGAACTCTTAATTTCTTAGCCTATGGCTAAGACTGGTTTTGCCCTCAGGGTGTTTAGATTATCGTGTACGTTATGCACAAAACGCTTGCTAAACAGTTAAAAGATTTAAATATTCACCTCTTGTCCCTGGTTTCCACAATGTCAGTTAACCGGCTTAATTAATTTCTGCCTGGAATCATGAAGGAATACATATTTCACATAACATGTGGAAAAGTAAAATTTAAAATAACCTCAAAGAAGTTGTTTCTGGTCACATACGAAGAACCTCTAGAGAGTACAGGTCTTAAGGTTTTGCAGGGACAGAGGGAAATCTGTTATCCCTTTTGCCAGGGCAAAGCAAGTTGTGGGGTAGGTTTGAAGTTGTGAGTTTCGCAGCATCACATCCACTCTCCAAAGGCTTTATGTCCCTTTGTTGCCCCATAGACACTAGCACATCAGCTGGTGGAAAAATCGAATGACAGCTTTCTACCACGTAGGCCGTAGAACCTCATCTGGACAGATCCAGTTTTAGAAAGGTCGTTGCAGGCAATTATGACCTCATGTTGTGGGAGGATCTACAGGAATGAATTTGCCCCTGGGTTCCCGAAAGGTGGGCTCAATGACACAACTGCAGAGATTTTTTATGGGGTCTCTTAGCGCTTAGCTACCAGTAGGGGATAAGAAATCTTTCCATCAGTTCAAATGAGCCTGTTAGCCCATTAGCCCCCACCCATTTTGTCTTTTATTTTTATATTATGTCTTTTCATTAATACAGTATCAAATCCTAACTCAAAAAATTCAGATGTGTTTAAAAGCTCTCTCTTTTTTTTTTTTTGTTACAGCAAATTGGCTTTAATCTTAGAGAATCTGTCAGCTGAGTAATCACGTATGATCCCAAAGGGAAACAGAGAACAGATACTGTATAAATTGCTATTTTTAGGAAAAGATGCAAGACTCACATTTTCAACAACGCCTCTTCCTAACTATTTTCTAACCCTGTACCCAAATGTGGCTGCAGAGGAATTAAAGCTGAAAGCCCTTTTGTTCTTTATTTTACAATGATTCTTTTTGCCCCAATATGCAAAGCACCTTAGTATCTGCAGGAACAGATTATAATACAGAGAAAGAAGAAAGAGAGATGTAAGGGATCAGCGAGCATGAGCTTGCTTTTCCTTTTGACCTTCCTCAAGCTCACCCTTGTTCAGCTGCTAATGTTCATAATTATGGCCATTTCCACCTGGCAACTTTGAGTCAATGCAAAGAGTCATTGTAAGAATCGGTGAAAAAGGTGGTCCAGCAAACATTTTTACTGGGCAAGGCTTATGCCCAAAATGTGGGAAATGAAACTGTTCTGTTACTATGGCTTCCAGTATATTGTGGGAAACCTAGATTTGAAAACAACAAGAATAAAGTAGTCCAGCATTGACAATTGTGATTCCAGACTTCGGTGAGTAGAAGTGTTCTTTCTTTCAGGAATCACATCAGCTAGTTTCAGATCACGTGCCCTTCTTCCCACGAAATTGGTTAGCTTAGAAGCATTCACCCCAGAATTCTTGGTAGCTCATGTAAAAAGTCAATACAGGAAGAAGCAGATGTTGAGGGTACAGTTTAACTAAAACCTCAGTAATGACTAAGTAGGAGTCAGGATTAACAATTAACCTCAGAATTCACACGGAAAGAGTTATCAGGGGTTACTTGGGAGGAGGGAGCCTTTTTCCTCCACCATTGGACTATGTGTGTTTTAAAGGAACAGATGACAACTTTAGAGAATGGTTTTACTTAAGAGTCTGGCTTTGAAAGGCAGATGAAATGAATGGAATCAAGAGAAATATGGGCCTTTCACTTTTTAAAATGACATGGCTCAGCACCTCCCCTACCCGGCTCCCTGCATCCCATAGCTTCAGTGCCTCAGAGGATACGAGTAATTTTCTCCCTGCATTGAGCAGGGTGGGTAGCTGTCCCCTACGCCTCCTTATGCAGGCTTACTTTGAACGTGAAGCTTGTGACCTCTGTTTTGATCTCTTTGCCGAAGCCTGTCTTTTTACATGGAAAAAATGTAAGGAATCATAGTGTATTAGCTTTAAGTTCATGAGGATACCCCATGACCTTAGCCAGCTGCGCTCACACATGCCTCAAATCCCACCCCTGATTCAGTACAGAACTGTGGGGAAGCAGGAAGAACTGGCTTCCCAGGCTGCTTACACAGTTTAGATCTGTGTCTCTGCGGCAGAAACACTGCCTGTTAAGCTCAGGTTCTGTATGGGGAGACTGGGGCCGACCACAGAGCAGCAAAAAGATGAAAGACCGTTCCTAGAGCTTGCTTTTTCAGTTCTTTTGGCAAGCTTAAAGAAATAAAGATCAAGTAAAGTTCACTGCTACTTCTGTTGCCTTTGCTTGAAGTAGTTCATCTTTAACACGAGGTGTAGCCGAAATTTGTCTTTCGCATTTGTTTAGGGTTCTAGAATGTGGAGGCTACCATTTGATTTGTATCTGGCAAGCATTTGTTGAGCTCCTACAATGTGCCACACACCCTGCTCAATATCAGAGAAACAAGGAGAGATGGTAGTGAGGAGGAGGATGGTGGTAATAGTGCCTCCCATTTATTGGGAGCTTGGCATCGGACCAAGAGCTCTGCACAGATTGTTTTTATTTAGTTCTCCAATAAAACCTATGAAAAACGTATGTATAATTGCATCCGTCTTACAGATAAAAAAATATATAAGTAACCGGCCAAGTCACAGAGTTCTTAAATGGTAGAGCCAAGATTTGAACTCAGGCAGTTCTAACTCCAAAAGCCTGATCTCATAACCATCATGGTTTATTGCCTTTTAAAATAAGACAGTATTGCCCCTCAAAGAACTCCTTTACTTTCTTTTCCCATGAGATGATCTTCCCCAGCTTCTTTGATCCAATTTCCAGTTCTCTTATGTAGAGAGAAATGTGGCATTTTCGCAACCTCTTCGTCCATGGTTCCGTCAATGACTAAGGACCGGATTTCAAGTCAGCAGCTTCCTTATGGCCCCAGATTTTTAAGGCTTAAGGGCATTAGGATGTTATTTTAATAACACGTTCCAGAAGACAGTTGTTAGAGTTGAAAGGACAATATTGTAGAGCTTATAGAAAACCGAGGTTTCGAGTCTGACCTTCGCAGCCACCACTCTGGCCTGTACCCCTGCCACCCCCACCCCTACCACAGAGGGACCAGAGGGAGCTGGGCTGGGCGGTTGCAGGTGTCTCGACTTGCCAGTGAAGGTCCTGATGCTAATAATGACATCAGGACCACATTTATCATTTCTTGAGTATCTGTTATGAGCCGGTCCCTGAACCAGATCTTATGTATTATGTAATCTTTATCATAACCGCTGTATAGATGAGAATGCTGAGGATAGAAGTTGACAGTTCTCTCTCATTTCTGCAATGGGTAGAACCAGAGTTGTAACTCAGGTCTAGCTTCTGTGCTTCCATGCTTATCATCAGTACCTTATTCTGAGTTTTATATACACACACACACACACACACACGCACGCACATGCACACACACAGTGACTATTATTCTGCTAGGAGGCCTCACTGCTTCACTGAATTCTGCACTGTGGACAACTACCATCTACCCTTCTTATTAAATTTACCCTTTCACATTTTTTTTTCTTACGGGAATATTCTAACACTATCAGAAAATCAATGGGAGGGCTAAGTAAAAAAAGAGTGGAGCTACATTCACCAGAATTTGAAAAATTTGCTGACATCATCTGAGTATGCTAAATCTCCACTGACTTCAATTTAACTTTTCTGTCTGGTTGTAGGACCAAGCATTTAACTCTCTCATTTTTAATGTTTATTAAAAGCATTATAATATTTACTTATAATTGGGCTTTTTGGTTTCCTGGCTATGTTTAATTATGTAATTTTATTTGCACAATTTTATGATTTGGCAATTCTCAAGTGCCTGTGAAGCTAGTATACCTTGTGTTTTTTGTGTTTTAATTTCTCCTGTCTTGTTTTATAAAAATGCCTATCTGCTATGCAATGTATATTATACTAGTTTAACTTAAAATGGGATCACATCTTTTTAAAACATTCTTCTTTTTCCTCCTTTGGGAAATTTCTTTTGTGATGAATGATTCTATTGTGATGAATTTTTAAGGATTGACCTTTTGATATGACTCTGAACCAAATCCAATAAAAAATATCCTCTAACCCAGTAATTGAACCAAATCCAATAAAAAATATCCTCTAACCCAGTAATTCTGTCACATTTCATCAAGGTTTCCAAACTGAAAGATTTTTAGTGAGACACATTGCACTATTTTAAAGAAAATGGTGCATTTCTTAAGACATTTGTATCACAGTGAAGTTGACTCAAAATTTGAATCAGTAGACTTCCTTATATGTGCTATTTCCTTTTCACCAAAGAATTTTTTTTTTTAAAAAAACATCATCATCTCTCAAGCTGTTTTCCTACACGTACCCCATTCTGAGTTAAGGGTAACTTCTGATTTTATTTTGTGGTAGATTTGGTGAAATATGACATAAATTCAGAGAGAATAGACCTCAGCACCATGGTACAACTTTCCTTCACTCTGGTCCTAGAACTACATTAGAGAAAATATTTAGCTAAACTTAGGGGAGGGGTGGAGGTAAGGCTCAGTATCACCTTTGTGATTACTTTCTTTCAAGCCAGAAAAAACACTTTACTCAGATTAAAAACTAACTACTGCGGGATTTCTAACTACATGCCCAACTATAAGAGAACTATACTTCTCTTTTTGCCTTTCACCTTTCTTTCCTTCCCAAGGAATTAGAAATGAAATGAATGTATGAAAGGAATCATCATATATTAAAGAAAAGTGGGAGTGCCCTTGCCGGCAAAATATGTTTTAAAAAATTAAAAAATGAGTGAAAGCTGTGAAGTGGTTTTTTTGTTGGTTATTTTATTTATTTATTTATTTATTTGGTCAGTTTGTACAGGAAATATATGCATTCTCGAAATAAAGGCACGTGTCAGAACTCAGGTGGCTTGAACTCAGGTGGCATGAACGGGATGTGCTCACCTCTTTGTGGTGATTGTGGGGTATGACAGCGCGCCTGGTGTCCCCAGTACTCACACTGTCCCTCCGACCCCCTCAACAGTCAACACCACTTACTTATTTCTGAGCTCAAGATCAAATTAGCTATGTTACAATCACTAGTTTTTTCTAGAAGGAGCGTATGATGTTTTATGTAAATAAATATATGTATTACATATGAACTTAACAATTCCTATAGCTAGCCGATAACAATTGGAGATAGTCATGACATATTTTGAATTTACTAATTCTCCAGTAGTGGCCAAACGGTCTCAGATACAGAACCGTTTTAGGTCATTCCAAGGGGAGACTGATAGAAATTGTGTTTCATTTAATACATGTTATAGTTCTTTAAAAATTACTCTGAAATCATACTGTTTCCTGGCTACAAAGCCTCCTTTATGTAGATTTGGTAAGATGGAACTTAATTGATTGTGGTTTTTGAAAACCGAAATTACTTGAACTTCTTTTCAAAATCCAAGCTTGAGAACCTTTTGTTGTTCAAATAGAAGACTTCCTAGAAATAGAATCAACCTTGAGTTGCTTAGTTTCTACAGTACTAAGGACATTTCAAAGGTCTAGGAATAGATAAAACTTAAGGAACATCGAATTGGAACTTGCTATTGTTAAAATACTTTGTATTATTGTAAAAGACTCTTGCTAATTAATGCCTGAAAATGTATTAATTCACTCTTTAAAGATGTGTATTACTACATGTGTATAATTAATTGCTTCCGTATGCCCGATGCTCCTTTCAAGCAGTGTTCTCATTAGTTAGTCCTCTTAATATTCCTGAGAGGAAGAAAGGGGACAGCCGTTTGATGTTTGCTTAATTGAAAGAGGCATTTACACACCAAACTGATAGATCATTTGGCAAATATTATTAAGAAAAAATCAACAGACTGTTGGAAAGGAACTTGGTCTCAGGAGTGAAGCAACCACTGTCTACCTCTCTTTCTACCTCACATTTCATGCAAACATCTGGTTTACATAATCGTTCCTTTTAAGGGGAAAGGGAAACATTTTTTTTTCCCATTTAAAAAAATTATTTTTGAGGTCATGCATGCTGATTGTTTAAAAAAAAATGCCAACGGGCATCAAATGAAAGTTGAAAGTCTCCCTCCACGTATTTTTAGTATAGAGTTTAGAAGTTTTGTCAATGACGAGTACACTAATTAGAGGTCACTATATTATTATGTCCTAGCTTTTAGTTTCAGATTTGGCCTTTATTTAAACTATCCTTCTTCATTACTGTTTTTATTATTTTTTTTTAACCTTTCTCCATTTTTTTTTCTTTCTAGTTTATTCCCATGCCTGTACTCTATGGTGTGTTCCTGTATATGGGGGTAGCATCCCTTAATGGTGTGCAAGTAAGTTTTCCATAGCAATCTAAATATAGTTGTGTTTCCTTCTAGTAGTAAGAGTAGTCCAGTAACAGATCTTTGATGAGAAGTGCTACTCATTAACTGCTGAATTTTTAAAATGTGTGTATTAACAGAAAACAAACTGGTGGTTGCCAGAGGGGAGGGAGGTGGGGGGGTGGGTGAAATAGAGAAAGGGCATTAAGAGTACTTATCATGATGAACACTGAGTAGTATATAGAATTGTTGAATCATTACATTGTATACCGAAAAGAATGTTGCACTATATGTTAGATAGGTAAGTAGGTAGGTAGATAGATAGATAGATAGATAGATAGATAGATAGATAGATAGATAGATAGATAGATAAAAGGCATTTGTTTCCGACTTTCTCTGCCATACACCTGCTTCTTATTTCTGACTTAATTAACAGAATTAATTTGTGCTAACAAATGTTACCATACGTACCATTCTTGAAATAAGCTGTTAAAGGTCATTTAACTGGGGAAGTGAGAGAGCTGTGACCTATCTTCCTCCCTCCTCCCTTCCCTCCTTCCTTCTCTCTTTTCTTCTCTCCTTCCTTCCTTCATCTCAAGAAGGAAATTGAACCCTTTCGGTGTGCTCCTCAAGATACTGTTTATCCATCTGCCTTTAAACCATACTAAGAACGGGCTATTATTTGATTCGCTTTTCACATGACTGAGATAAATAATCAAAAGTTTTGCATCAATAAAAGAATAAAGTCAATGTGGTTTAGTGCTACTTTTGTCCAAAACTTAAGCTATTCACAATTTGGGTAAAACTGGCCCCTTTTAAAAAAAACATCACTGGGGAAAACTTCGTAAGGGACTTTGTCTTTCAATTGAGGTTTAATTTAATTGGCACCGGGAGACTGGAAGTACTTCTGCTGCTTTCTGGCACCTTGTTAATTGTAGACTTATTTAGCACTTACTAATGTTTTAATGGGAAAAGACTGCATGTTCTGTGAACATCATAAGAATTTATTTAAACCCCTTCATAATAGTCCTTGCTTTCATTTATTGAATTTAGATTAATTTGGTTTTAGAGTCAGATAGAGCTGGGCAGGGGGCCAGACCCCCCAAAACAGAAAAGGCTGTTTTATTTTTCCGTTTTTTAGGTCCCCTCTGGGTAGAGTTCTTCACTGTTGGGATATTTGTCACAAAATACAAGATGGTGCTTTGTAGATTGGACTAGTTGAATGTGAATGGGTGTTTATTTGTGCCTATGAAACTTTTGGGCAAGTACCTGGCTTTGTAAATATTCTTTTTTCCCCTAAATGGAAAAATATGGAACTAATATGGCTCCCAAACTAATAGTTCTTCTTCTTTTTTTTTTTTTTCTTTTTTGGCCTTAATAGGTCAGTCTAGATCAGAAGTTTGATTTTTATATGTTCTAGGTACTTAACCGATAGTTGGAGCTCAGTACATGTTTATTAAATTAAATAGAAGGCAAAAAATCAACAATTTCACAGGGATGGGGAAAAAAATCTTTTGCTAAAGGCACAGCCTGGGGATTTCTTAAATTCTGCAGTGCTGTTGTCCCTCTTGCCTTTTCTCTTTACTTTTCTCTTGATTCTCCCTCTTTTAGACCTTTTGGCAAGATTTGATTTAGCAAGAAATTTTGTAACCCAGTCTTTATAAACAGCAGGGTCCCCTCCAGTCAAAAGTAGGCCTAGACAGAGAAAGAAAGTTTGTTACATAGGAAATACCTTCCAAGAAGCTTGTCTGTGATAGTCTAGTTTATTTGCACACTTCCCCCTTTCCTCTGGAAAGAAAGTAGAGATATTATGTCAGAGTCTTATTACATAATAATTGAATTCAGCAGCTATTTACTGAGTATCTTTCATTCGAGGGATCCTCTGGGAGGTACCTAAATATCATCCTCACCATCATCCACAGCAACTCAGCAGTTAATCTTTGAGGCACAGCACCTGGCACAGAGGTGCTCGGCGGCCCGTGTAGTACCTGTTTCTGTGCAACATTGTGATAGCCTCTCCTAGGTTCCAATGTCTAGTTGTTGACACTCTGAAACTCACCATCGTAGTCCTATGGCTTTTCTTTGAAAAGAATGGTAATGAATTGCTGAATGTTATTAGTTAAGTTATGCCATAGATAAATAATGTGGAATTTATGAAAATACCAATGCATTCCCATTTTCAAGTTGGAAACTTCCTTTATATCCTTGAAACATCCCGAAATGTCTAAGATGCATAGTAGCATCTTTTCTTCTTTCAGGTAAGGTGGCTGAGGCAGAGTAAGATACATGAGTTAGATGTCTTCCTTCATTACAAAAATAGTCACAAGATTCTCTCTCCGGAGACTCAGATAGTAAAAACAGAAAGTAAGAGATGAGCATCTAGAATTTATATTTGGCTTTGTGACTTTATTCTTTGGTGGCCACTTTGTCTCCTATATCTGCATAACATTCCTGCAAAGTAACAATATTGGAAGACTCCTATCATGTCTTACTGTGCTGGACTAAATTTCTGCATTCTCTGACCGGGGTCCTCTGAAAAGGACACTGCTTGCCTAAATTATAGAATATATAAATGACTAGTCGTTAGTTAGGCATTGTGGAAATGACTCTGTGTATCTGCTCTTGAAGTAATATGATTGTACCCTCATCTCCTTTCCTCCCCAGTTCATGGATCGTCTGAAGCTGCTGCTGATGCCCCTGAAGCACCAGCCAGACTTTATCTACCTGCGCCATGTCCCCCTGCGCAGGGTCCACCTATTCACCTTCCTGCAGGTGCTGTGTCTAGCCCTGCTCTGGATCCTCAAGTCAACCGTGGCTGCTATCATCTTTCCAGTCATGGTAAGGATTCCTTTGATTGAACCTCCCCATGAAGTCATAGCAGTGGCATTTGTTTTTATAATATAGAAGACACATACGTCTTTTCTGTGTGGTTCTCATTTTTTCCAGCTTTGGCCAAATAATTTTGATTTGATCAATTGTTATTTAAGGTTCCTATGTCTGTGGTCATCTATGCTGGACTTTAGTGTCAAACTCAGCTGAGTTCAGATACCAACACTGGTTTCTGCTGGCCGGGGAACCTCCATGAGCTGCCATGAACTTGTCAGTAAAATGGGCATGGCTTTAGTATTGTCATTCTGAGCAACGATGATAAATATGAAGTATAGAGCACAATGCCTGACATCTAGTAGACACCAGTGCACAGGAGTTATTTTTAAAATATTGTACAATAGAATCAATCTAAATGATAAAGTACAGCACATTACAGTCCAAGTAATAAGAAAACAAGTTTGGCAACTTCTGAGAGGTCCCAGTGAATTAGAAGGAATGGAGTGAAAAGTGCAGTTTTTGAAGTTCTTGCTAAGTTTAAGGATAAGTCTGGGCTCTCAGTCCTTGCCACGATATGATGAGAAGCAAGGTAAAATAACTAGCATTGCACTTGGAAGTACAAGTGAAAGAAGGAAAAAAGGAAATGCTAGCCCTGCATTCGGCTTTATCATTAAATTTTATACTTTACCATAATTTTCCATTTCTTGCAAGAAAATGCACACGCATATACTTGAAGCAAGTCACCAAGCTAGCCTCAGGTCTGATCTGTCTCTCCCACAACTTTGGAAACAGAATTCTCATACACAGACATACTTTATTTTTTTTAATAAAAATCCTCTTACTCTTAGCCAGAGTTATTATTTTATCTCATGTGTATTTGTTGTTTGTAATTTTTTTTTGCCATAAAATACTAGTGATATTTGTAGAGTCATATTTTTTTCATGATGGTCCCTTATATCCACCCCCCCCTTTTTTGTCTTAAACTCTGTTAGTACTGGAAAACACAATGAGTATGAGAAATGACTCCCATTTGCCTCTTGGTACAGTCTACCTATTAGTTTTGCTAAAGACAGGAAAAACAAAGTTATACCTGGATAAAGTTGAAATAGTCCAGTAAATCACTTACTGCTTGTGCTTAATACTAATAAAAAAATGCGTTCCCTTTATAACTTTATTTTTTATCTTTCTAGAGCTTTTCTTTGATCACCAAACAATAATGTAGTATCAGTAGGGTAGATGTTGTTAATTTCTCTAGGAGATGAAGAAACGGACCTATAGAGAGCATGATGTGGATAAACACAACTGTTTAATCTGAGACAGAGTCATGATTCTCATATATCCTGTGTGTACTAATTTTACTCTTGAGCAAAGGCATCTTTAATGCATCTTTAGAAGTGACTGTTCAAGGGCAACTCATAGCATCAAAGATATATATTTTAAGATTTTAGAGGCAGACAGCTGGAGCCCTTGTATTTTTTCCTTACCTGGCTTTGTGATCTTGGATGACATACTTATGTCTCCAGGCCTCAGTTTCCTCAGTTGTAAGATGGAGATCGTAATATCGACTTTTTGAGTTTGTGGTGGGAATAAATGAGAAAATCCTGCCTAAGAGTTTAGCACAGCCTCTGACACACTGTAAGTTTTCTGGTCATAGTAGTGATTGAAGTTGCCCCATAGATTAAATGGTCTGAGCATACTCAAGGACTGCCTCATTATTAGTACTTTGAAGATGTTGTAGTATACTGTACATTGTAGAGATTTTCTTGATTTTCAAAAACTTGTGTAATGTTTTAATTTTGAATAATTAGAAATCAAATGCAGGCTGCTTCTTCCCTTTAAACTTTCGGTCATTTTATTGAAAATCTGACATGGAAGAAAATGGTCTAAAAAATAATCCTTTCGTGGGTGCCTGGGTGGCTCAGTCGTTAAGCGTCTGCCTTCAGCTCAGGTCATGATCCCAGGGCCCTGGGATCGAGCCCCGCATTGGGCTCTCTGCTCAGCCGGGGGCCTGCTTCTCCCTCTCCCGCTCCCCCTGCTTGTGTTCCCTCTCTTGCTGTCTCTCTCTCTGTCAAATAAATAAATAAAATCTTAAAAAAAAAAATAATCCTTTCGTGTTGACATTCTAAGTGAATGTGATCATACATTTCAGTGAAGAAAGTAAGTTTTATTTAAGACTTCTATGACCCAACTTTCCCCATAAAGAAAATGTCTGTGGTCCAGGTAATATAAATCCGTATAAGCAAGATGAGTTCTATCATATTCTAGCCTTATGCAAGATAGGTTTCTACTGCCTTTGATAGGGTACTATCAATGCTCACCATGACTTCATCTGACATGGTTTCTTTTATACTTTCTATATTTATCCTTTTAGATCTTGGCACTTGTAGCTGTCCGAAAAGGCATGGACTACCTCTTCTCCCAACATGACCTCAGCTTCCTCGATGATGTCATTCCAGAAAAGGACAAGAAAAAGAAGGAAGATGAGAAGAAAAAGAAAAAGAAGAAAGGAAGTCTGGACAGTGACAATGATGATGTAAGGAACTTTCCAAAATTCCAAAGTAAAGCTAAAGAGATAAATGTGAAAAAAATATATATGTGAAATATATATATATGTGAAATATATATATATTAATACATATAATCCTTTATGTGAGATATGGCTGAGTTCCAAGAATGTTCACCTGGCTGGGTTACATGTCATTCTTCACTTTCCTTTGCCCTTTATTTTCTCTCCTTAGTTTTTTATATTTTCTGAAGTCTTTCTGTAGCCATTAATATACTAATAGCGATAAAATGACTTCCAAAAAAAAGCCCACCACATCTAAAGAACTTCAGTCTCCCATCTCATAGATAAAAAAGAAAACTTGCTTCATAATGCTATAAAATGTATTTGGTTCACTATTGATGATCCAGGATTTAAATATGAGCTAATAACTCAGTTTTATGTAATTTCAAGCCTGATGTGGACAAATACCTATGACCTCACCTCCGGTGATCTATGTATCCACTTGAGTAGGCTCTCAACCACAGTTCTCTTCTATTGTACTTATCCTCACATTGAACTTGGACATGATTTAAGATGATCTCTCTGTAACCCTTCAGTGAAAAGGAAAGGGAATTGGAGCTTAGGGTCTTTATACATAATTGTAGTAGGCAGTTTTGTAGTCCAGATGATCCTCCTGCAATTGAGTGATTAAGTTGAGAAATAAAATTATTGGCCTTTTTTTTTTTTTTTTTTCTTTAGGAGACCATTTCACAGGTGCTCCAGTAGGGGTCTGTAATCAGTACTAGGAGAACAGCTGGGATTATTTCACACACGCACACACGCACACACACACGCACGCACACACGCATAATTTATCCCAGTAGCCTTTCGAAAGGACTGCCAAAATGACATTTTCTGTGTGAAGATTTGTTGTGGATTTTACACAGCGCAGTATCCACATTCTAATTGCACCCCTGGTTTACAGTTGTAAAGTGGGAATATAGTTAAGTTTTGGTGTCTACTCTGTACTTGATCATTTTGAGTGATCATGCATACACGTCCTACTTGCCATAACAGCTCTTTACAGTATATGTTTCTGTTCCTATTTTACAGGAGAAAATGTAGCCTGAAAAATGTTAAGTCATTTTTCTAAGTGTACCCGGCCAGTACTGGCAAAGCCAAAACTCTAGCCCAGGCCCGTCTGGTTATTTCCAGCTGGTCAGGCTGTCTGATTGTATTCTTTGTGGAGAACTTAGAAATAGTGCAGTGAAGGAAGGCAACAGACAAAATTGGATTTCAGATAAATTGATCCAATAAAAAAAGGCTAAATATATGAGGCACATTTAGCTAAAGAGAAAAGAGTCCGAGGGAGCTTTGGTGACTGTCATCATCCATTTTCAATGAGAACAAGTGTATAGATTTTCTGTTTCCAGTGATGACGGAAAAAGAGATTGTGTTTAAATTGCAGTACAGATTAGGGTGCAGTGTTAAAAAGAATGATATGTTTACACATTGACTAGAAATCAAAATTTGAAATTAATTTCTAGACCACTCAAGACAAAAAAGAAAAAAGGAATGCCTGAAATACTGACATAATTGAAGTAATATTTCATCTTGAATTTTCAAAACAAGTATGCCAGTTGATGTACATGGACACCAAACTTAAAATTTATCACATATTACTAATATATGAACTAATATTATAGAACCCTCATCTCTAATCGTTTTTAAGAAAAAAATAATAAAATACCGACTTTTGAGATGTTTTAAATTTGTGTTCTCTGGTGTCAAAAGTTGGATCAGATGAGCTCCTGAGAAGTCCTTCTAATTCTTTGTTTCAATTTTTAAGAAATCATATTTTACTTAAACAATTCTATTATTTTATTAATGGTATTTCCCATTTCCAGCTCTGTATTTCCAACAGTTTTCTTGAAGATAATGTGTGATACTTGTTTCTTTTCTTTTCCTCTTTCTCTTCTTCCCCCAGCCCCCGCCAAAAAACAGCAAGCTTATGTATTTGTCTTAGTGAACTCAACCAGGCAATTTAGAATACATATGTGTAATAAGTTCTCTGTGTTGAGCTCATTATTTAGGGGCTCTCCTAGCGTTCACCTCGTAATCAGGGGTGCTGGGGTCCATTGATAAAGAGAGCTACACAGGGGCACGGCAGCTACAGAACTTTTATGCGCAGAAGTATTGAAAATTATGGCTTGGCAGTATTTTGAACCACTCAGTCATTTTTGGATCTGGCTGGTAGGCTATGGTTAAGGGTCGGCTTCCAACCTGTTCATCTATAAATGCTATTATTTGGAGAAACGTTTGAAATACTGTGATTAAAACTTGTCCTTCTTGATATTCTCATAAAGGTACATGCATGTGGCATCTTCTTTTTTTTTGTTTTGGTCAATTTAAGTGCAATATCTTAGTCCTTTAAAATCATACTGTGGCCTATTACCCTCTTTAGATTCACCTTAAAAGAATTTGCAATATATATAGTAGTCTGTATGTTAAGGTTTATTTTTTCTTTATTTTCTTTGACCTCTGGTTCTTTTTTTTTTTTTTTCCTCCTCCCATCTTTCTGCTAAAGGGCATCACTTTGGTACTTTCAGTTAAGGAATGGATTTGATCTTTTCAGTCCAAACATAGACCTGTATTCAATATAATGAATTCCTTAAAAAAGGAAGGAGGTAATCCTGTGAAAATCTGTTATAGTTTTGGCTTTGGTGACCTGTTTTTTCAAACAGCCCCATGAATAGCTGCCTGATTTTATCATTTTATTTTGGTTGTGATTCTTCTCTGCTTACCTGACAATCATAGGTACCTTCCTTTTGTTTATTTTCTGTTTTGCTAAGCTTTCAGATATTTTTGGTATAAACAAATTTAAATGAACCTTTAACTCTAAAATAGTTTTGATGGAGTATTGGGGGGGGTTATTTTCAACTATACATCAAGGGCTCCTTGATAGTGAATGTTAGTCTTCTACTTGTCTTGGAAGGAAAATCTTGGACATGGAATCAGAAAGCATAAACGAAACAGGAATTTCAAGACCATGTTCTAGTTGAGGGAGTTTACTAAATTTAATCTTTCATGTTGAGATTATTTACTTTACCCTACAACAAAGCCATAAATATTTGCGGATTGGGAATCCAGCTTATGGAAAGCTTTACATTTGTTTTAATTTATAGTGATCTCTCTTTGGTGTGGTTTTAGTTTTAATTGACTTTATCCCATTAAGTCAGAAGAGAGGAGAACAAATGTGAGAAAAATTGTGTAGAATTTGAAAAGTTAGCAAGTAAAAATGATTATGTCAAAGTCTTTTCTCCTTAGACAATGTAAATGGTAATATGATAGGTTTGATCAATACTGGGAGAGAGGGAGGGCTATATAGTAAAAACTTTCTAAAAATTGTTGTAAATTTCTTTCACAGTCTGATTGCCCATACTCAGAAAAAGTTCCAAGTATTAAAATTCCAATGGACATCATGGAACAGCAACCTTTCCTAAGTGATAGCAAACCTTCCGACAGTGAGTAGAACTAACCTCTTGCATGTCTGCTCAAACATGATTTGCACTTGCAGAGAAGAAACTTTAGAATTATCATTTACATTAACTTTCCCTCTATTTTCTTTTCTGTTTTTCTGTGTGAAGATTTACACTTACTTACTATCAAACTTAGTTTTACATTCCTTGAGCTTCGTTCTCTTTCCTTTTATCCATAACCTTTTAAGTTTTTGTTTGGTAGTCTTTTCTCTGACCCACATTATCACCAGTTTCTTTCAGTTGCTAAGCTCATAACCGTATTTTTGATTGGCGTTCCATTCTTTCCCGCAGGCATTTAGAGGTGTGGCTTGTAGTACCACATCACTGTCTGTTACTGTCTGTCTGCCTTAGGCTTCAGCCAATGACCAGCTGAGCTCAGACAGAACCTGCATCTGAATCATCAGCGAATCCATTGTTCATGCTGAGCATTTGGAATAATTGTTATTTTCAATTAAATTAGCAATCATAAAATATTAATACAACTTTTTAGGTATTACTTATAAGATATATGCAGTTTCTTCCTAATTTCCTTATTCCTTTTCTGCTATTTCAAAAACACCTTTTTAACTGGACTGGTCTTTTGGGGTGATAGGTTGGTGGCTAAGGTGTAGTGATTTCTGACACATCATCTTTTCTTCTGTAATTGGGGTAACAGGCCACTTGAAAAAGGGGACAACCTCTATGGTAACATTAGTGAATATCTCAAGCTTTTCCAATAGCAAGTAGCAATTGCTTCCAAACTACTTTCACTTTGGGGTGTCATTTGAAGAAAATATCTTCTTTTAGATCCAGATGCACTTCAAAGTCTACTGACCTATTAAGGGAGAAAAAAGACAGTTGAGACACTTTTATTTCCGTTTGACAGTGCCACTTCGACTTCAGTAAGAGGTTACCAAGAGAAGTTTGGAATGAATGACTATTTATGAAAAATGGGTATATTAGTTATCTGTTGCTATGTAACAAATTACCACAGAATTTAGCAACTTAAAACAACAAACAAGTACTTCCTTATAACATTCCCGACATTCAGGAATGTAGGAACAGAGAGGATTTAGGTGGTTCTGTCTCTGGGTCTCCCGTGAGATTGCAAACAAGCTTTTGGCTGGGGCCAAGCTTGAAGACAACAGGAACTGGGATCTGCTCCTAAGCTCACGCGGAAGGCAGTCGGCAGGAAGTTTCAGTTCCCCGGCCCCTGGGCACCTCCGTGGGGCTGCCCATCATATAGTTGCCCCCAGTGCCAGTGAGAATGGAGAGAGAAACCAAGACAGAAACTGCAGTCTTTTATCACTGAATCTCAGAAGTGACGTGCCATCACTTTTGCCATGTTCTGTTGGTCCCTCACAGACCAACCCTGGTACAAAATGGGGAGGAATTACCCGAGGACATGAATACCAGGAGGCGCAGGGAACATCGGGGGTCACCTTGGAGGCTGGCTGCCACACTGGGTTTAGAGAACAGTCTCGCTTTGGTGTCCAGTCCGTAACCTGTAACTTGTAACTGAGGCTAATTTCTCTTCAGTCCTATCAGCAGGATTTAGTTAATATTTCTTTTCTGAATTCAAGCTCCTCAAGCCGTATCCTGGCTTCATGTTTCATTTATTAAGGCTAGAGCATTAGTAGCAAAATGAAACTGTGAAAGGGACATGGCACATATGTCTTCTGTTGGCATCATGACCTGTTACAGCCTTTCTAGGTACAGTTTAAAGGCTGCGACAAAAATAAAAAATTTAAAAAAGCACCACCAGCTAGAATTCATGGAAAAAGTTTATGGCAAATCAATTATTTAGTGCTGGTTGTTATTCATTCTCTCAAAAACCCATTAGAAGGATACATGGAAAATTGATATGATATTAGAAATTTACTTAACCAAAATATCTTTGGTCATTCTAACTGAAATCTTTTCTAATGTCATATTAATCTTTTATAAGCCATGAAAGAACAAAACTGATAGTAGAGGTGCCCGATAATTAAGTTCCTCACAATCTTTTCCTCCCCCATGAATAACACCAGGACAAAACTGTGGGTGCTGAAGATGAAAGGAAATCCAAGGGCAAGGCTGAAGACATTAAGTAGATGCTCTAAAATTGATTGGCCTCCTACCCTTTCACAGAAGAAAACAACAGTGGTCCATCCCAGAATACCTAGGGGAAATGAAACTAACAGATTTTTATCTTGGTCACCTAACTTAGTTTCTTAGCTCAATACGATGTCTCTTGAAATTGTCTAGGGGTGCCTGGCTGGCTCAGTTGGTTGAGCATCTGACTCTTGATTTCGGTTCAGGTCATGATTTCAGGGTCATGAGATCAAGCCCAGCTCCGCACTCAGCGTGGTGTCTGCTTGTCTTTCTCCCTCTACTCCTCCCTCTGCTTGCACATACTCTCCCTCTCTCACTTTCTCTTTCTCTCTCAAATAAATAAATAAAATCTTAAAAAAAAAGAAAAAAGAAATTGTCTAAATTTGCCTCTCTCTTTCCAATTGTAATGCATCAATTTTTACAAAGATTTTTATTTTTACTCTAATTTTATACGTTACCGAAGGGTACTGTTCACGATTTAAAGAAATTTTTCTTTTCCAGGAGAAAGATCACCAACATTCCTTGAACGCCACACATCATGCTGATAAAATTCCTTTCCTTCAGTCACTTGTATGCCAAGGTAAAGGACAACTCGGTGTTTTATGTTGTTCTATGGGATGATTACCCCACAGAAATGTAGTCCATGGCAGATTATTGGCAGAACGCCTTGTTTTCCTTCCTATCTACAAGCTATCTTGAATCAATTACCCAATCCCCAAACCTCACCCCAGCTTTTATGTAGAAAGTATTCTAAGAGACCTACTATCCTTAGAAGTAATGGACACATTCAGTATCGTTAAGGTAAAGCCCAGGATCAATGTTTGCTTTTATCATTTCCATATCATCTCTGATTTAAGGGATAACCGCTGTTTTCTGTCAGCTGTCCAGTAGTTTTCTTCCCTAATCTTAACACGACTCTAGACATTTCACATCTTCCTTGATTTTCCAAAAAGCAAAATCTCAGAACATTTTCTTCATGTAGGTCTATTTGTCCTTTGATTTCTGATAGTATCACCCACCTGTCAGTCCTCCTTCTTGATTTTTGTGTTTTTGTGTTTTTTTGTTTTTAATCTAAGTGTGAAAGTTTATGAAATTTTCTACTTGAATCTCTTGACTCTTTTGTACCTTCATCCCATTTAAAAAATGTTTGTTTTTGGGGTACCTGGGTGGCTCAGTTGGCTAAGCGCCTGCCTTTGGCTCAGGTCATGATATCAGGGTCCTGGGATTGAGCCCCGCATTGGGCTCCCTGCTCAGCGGGAAGCCTGCTTCTCCCTCCCCCCACCCCCCCTGCTTGTCTTCCCTCTCTCGCTGTGTCTCTCTGTCAAAATAAAATAAAATAAAATCTTTAAAAAAATAAAAAAAATTAAAATGTTTGTTTTTAATAAGGAGAGAGTAGGTAAGTAAAGAGAACAGAGAACACGTTCAGCTTCTGCGCAATGCACATACATTTGACAGATGACAAGGGGAATCCGATTTACTTACTATTTCTTTTTTCTTCTTTTTTCTCTTTTTTCTCTAGTCCTCCTAGAACTCCAGTAAAAGTTGTGCCTCAAATTAGGATAGAACTTGAGCCTGAAGACAATGATTATTTCTGGAGGAGCAAGGGAACAGAAACTACATTGTAACCTGTTTGTCTTTCTTCAAATGGACAGTTTTTGTTGTTAATGTTCTTGGGTTTTGTCTAGTTGTTTATTTTTTAATTCTTGTTTTGTTTTGGTTTTTGGTCATTGGCCAAATAATCTAGCACTCACTCTGCTTCTCTCTTGCATAGGTAAAATCAAGACAGTAGTGCACCGTTCCTTAAAAACATCTGAAGAATCCCCTCTTCTTTTCTTTTTTTCAGATGTGTCCTCTGACATCCAAATTCCTTTGTCACTCAAGACACGCACAGACCCCGTCCTTTCCCTTTATTAAGCAGAGGGCAAAAGTATTAAGGCTTTTTGTAACACCTTTGATTAAAATATTGAAGGAACTTACAACTTTAGCTTTGGAGCTGTGCTTACTTACTGGCTTGTGTCTCTCTGGTAGAAGAAACTGGGGCCTCCAGGCAGAGTCCCTCCTTGCTTATCGAGCTCTCCAGGACTGGAAAAAAGTGCTGCTATGCTAACTTGCTCTTGCTTGTGAGCCCTAATCTTAGAGTTATCAGAAGAAGAAAAACTCAAGGTACTTTACTCCCTGTAGAGAAACTATTGCCATCATTGTAGCAAGTGCTAGAATATCCCTTTTTCCTATGCAACTTTTTTTAACCCTTTAATGAACTTATCTGTTGAGTACATTGAAGAATATTTTCTTCGTAGATTTTGTTGTTTAAATTATGGGGCCTAACCTGCAACTCATTTTTTGTCAATTTTTTAAACTTTTTTTTAATTACTGTAAAGAAAATGAATTTTTTCCTGCAGCAGGAAACATAGTTTTGAGTAGTTCTACCTCTTATTTGTAGCTGCCAGGCTTTCTGTAAAAATTGTATTGTATATAATGTGATTTTTACACACACATATACACACAAATACACAATCTCTAAGGTAAGCCAGAGGGCTGGATCAGATTAAAAACACCATGTTTCTAAGCATCCATTTTTCCCTTTCTTTAAAAGAAACTTACTGTGCTATGAAGAGATTGGGGGAGAAGGGAGAAGCTCCTATGTAATGGGAATAACTGATGTTTTGTTAATAGTAATATCCGGGCATAGATCCTGATTGTATTGCCATGTCAATGTCCTATGCAGTATTGTTAGACATTGTTTTCATTTTGAAATATTTGTGTGTTTGTGTACATACTCTGTGTGTGGCTGGTGCACATATGTGCAAAGTTGGAAAGAGACAGAGTGAAGGTAGGCGATGGGCAAAGTTACCCAGCCTCTTGTGTCATTTTTCATAAAACCCAAACCACATATGAAAAATCCATCAGAGGTCTAAGAGACTGACTCTTATACAAATGAGGGTAAATATATTTTATTGCCGGATACACCATCATTGATCCAAGAGCTCGTATTTACAATACAAAGTCCGTAGGAATATTAACAGACAATTTACTTATCTATACGGTGTTTGTGGGAATGCAGATAGATCTGCAGAGGTGTGTATATATATATATATATATATATACACACACATCCACACGTACATTTTAACAATGCTCACACATGCTTTTAGGATGGAAAGGCAATTATTTCTTGTGATTGGGACATTTAGAATATATATATGTGTGTGTGTGTGTGTGTACATGTATTTCAAGGTACCATATTGAAATTTAGAAAAAAGAAAATTAGGCCTTTGTTAACCAAATTTAGCATGTAATTTAAATGTAATGTTTTAAATAGACTGCATTATGTATTGTGAATCTGCATTAAAAATAACATTTTAAATATTGAATTCATAATTTTGGATTCATAGAACCATATTTGTGATCTATCTAAACTAAATATATATAACTAGGAGGAGTACCAGAAGCAGGATGAAACCATGTATTTTGGTTTCATAATATGCACATAGTGACTCTCTTGTATATTCTTATATTAATTCTTATATTAATTAAATTCTCATTCTTATATTAATTAAATTATAATTCTGTCCTCTTAAAATTTTGATTATAAAAACTTTATTACCCTGAATTAGTTGTTACTTTTATAGTATCTGATAATCTTAAAACTTTAAACTTTATACAAGTTAGACATAAATGACCTGCAATTTTTTCATTAAAAGAAGCAGCAAATTACATGTTATTTGTTAAAACCTTACATGCCAAGTTCTGGCATCACATTTGTATTTAGAGCTATCCTTAAAATGATTATATTATCTAGTTTTTTCATTAGTCTAATATAAAACTATAAGAAGCTTTTCCTTTTTCTTTACCAAGGGAAGCATCAATAAAATGTCTAAGAGTCACGCATAGTAAGTTTAGCCTAACGTATGATCTTTTTAAATTAAAGACACTTTTGTTCGCTTTTATAAAGGCCCTGGATGTAATACTTTATTTTTCTGATCATGAATCAAGTATTTGAGGATTCGTGCCTCTCTCCATCTCCTTCAAAGAACTCCTGAAGCAACTTAACTCAGTATTTCAGCCTTTGAGTAGATCTAAAGGCTATCTGCACCTCCACTTATGATCCATATTCTGTGACCAAAGGTTGAAATTCATGAAATGAATGCAGAACAGTACCTTCCGTTTGCTAAAAGTAACAGTTCATATCAAACCCTTTCAATATTTTGGAACCCAGGGAAGCTTTTAAAGAATCATTACTTTCAGAGGAACAGGAGTAGTTACCAAACAAGCAAACAAAACCCGCAGTCCATACAGAGCCACCGAATCATCTGTATTTTAACTGAATTTACTCCTTTTCTGAGAAGTTTCTATGTAAACTGGACACACAGAATACAATACAATGGGGAATTTTTTTTTTACCAAGTATCTTTCCCTGGTGTGAGTACAGAGACATGAAATATTGAAGTTGTTAGGAGAATAAGACTAAGGGCAGCTCCCAAGATACCAAGCAGAAGGCCTGTGATTGTACAAACTTACTGCTGAAGAGATCACTGGGCCAAGAGTTGGCCTTATCAAAGGAGCATAAAGGCCTCTGGTTTTGCATTTGAAAGGAAAATCTCTTGGAGACGCTGTTTTCCTTGATAAAGATCACTCTTTTCTGCCGTGTGAGACAGTGACTTGGAATCCGAACTATTTGCTGTGCCATGGGCCGTGGTGTTCCTGCCTCTTCTTCCAGTCAAGCGGTGGAGTGGGGCTGGGCGATGGAGGCCTCAAGATGTACAAAAACAAAAAACAAAACCCTCTCTGATCAGCCCCCACCTCAAAAAATGGGGGGTGGGGAGAAGTGATCATCCGCTGTCAGTAATTTGGGTTGTGTATATGTTATGCACACGCACCAACACACACAGAGTAAATCTTTTATCAGCTATATATTGCTGTTTAATACAGAGAACGATTGTCTTCCGAGTTTTTGGTTCTTTTTTTTTTTTTTTTTAACTGTGTTAAAGTACTTGAAATGTATTGACTGCTGACTATCCTTTAAAAACAAAACGAAACCATTTGAGTTGTATTACAGAGGTTGACATTGTTCAGGGATGGGACAAAGCTTTCTTCAATTCTTTTCATACCACTTAATGATTTTGGTGCAGGAACTTGAGATTTTCTTATTTATTCCATGATATTTCACATCCATTCTTCACAGCATGAGCATAAAGCCCAGTGGCGCCAAGTGGCTGAATACAAATGATATTTTACAACACTTGACTGTCCGAAGGGCCTTGGGAGTTTTCAGATGATGATTTCACTGAGCTTCATTGCAGCCTGAAATAAAAAAGTTGTATGATATATGCTAACCAGTCAAGTTGTGTTTTGACCAATTTGGATATGCCCTATTTCTTAGCTCATTTCTCTGTGCTCTATGGGTACATAACAAATATCCTGAATTCTGTGTCCCAAGCAGATAATTGCAACTCAGGGCTAAAGTCATCCAGTGAAACTTTTAGAGCCAGAAGTTAACTTTGTCCCAGTCCTACAATGTGAAAAGAGTGAATAGTTGCCTCTTTTTAGCCATTTTCATGGCTGGTACATATCTGTACACCTTACTTTTCAGAATCAATACGCACTTTCAGATATTCTTATTTTTATTCTCTTAAGTCTTTATTAACTTTGGAGAAATGATGCATCTTTTTATTTTAAATGAAGTAGATCAACATGGTGGAACAAAATGATAAAGAACAGAAAACATTTCAATATATTACTAATGATTTTTTCCAATATAAAACCTAAAATTCCTATAACATTATAGTATTTTACAGTTTTATGAAGCTTTCTATTGTGACTTTTATGGAATTAAGAGATGAAGAAGATGAGATATTTTAGCATTTATATTTTTCAAAATTAAATGTATACTTAAAATAAAGTAACTTTATGCATTTATGAGTGTCAAGTGCTTCTGTTCAACTCTTCAAATAATTATTAAGTGCCTATTCTTTTACTCTTTGGGTGTTACAGGGAATACAAAGATTTGAGTAAGTTAGAGTCCCTGACATTAGATGGCTTTTTAAAACTCAAGGTAGGAGGATAAAGTAAGTGTCCAAATTATATAAAATAAGAGATTGTAAGAATT
This sequence comes from Mirounga leonina, assembly GCF_011800145.1. Taxonomy (NCBI): domain Eukaryota; kingdom Metazoa; phylum Chordata; class Mammalia; order Carnivora; family Phocidae; genus Mirounga; species Mirounga leonina. The sequence continues at coordinate 24,572,513 of NW_023270323.1, read as the reverse complement.
ATCTATTCAAGTATTAATGAAGTAGAATCATGCAAGCATTCATAGCAAAAAAAAAAAAAGTCCAGCTAAGAGCAATGGAACAATGGAATGATCAACTAATGAATGGATAAAGCAGATGCAGTATATCTCTATAATGGAATATTACTCAGCCATCAAAAAAATGAAATCTTGCCATTTGCAACAATGTGGATGGAGCTAGAGAGTATTATGCTAAGTGAAAGAAGTCAGCCAGAGGAAGACAAATACCATATGATTTCACTCATGTGGAATTTAAGAAAGAAAACAGATGAACATACAGGAAGGGGGAACAGAAAAAAAAGGAGAGAGGGAAACCATAAGAGACTCTTAAGATGGAGAACAAACTGAGAGTTGATGGAGGGAGATGGGTGGGGGATGGGCTAGATGGGGGAGGGGTATTAAGGAGGGCACTTGTGATGAGCACAGGGTGTTGTGTGTAAGTGACAAACCACTGATCTCCACTCCAGAAACCAATATTGCACTCTGTGTTAACTAAAATTTAACTTTAAAAAAGATGCATAGATAAAGATATGGTATGTATATATATATATATATATAATGAAATATTACCCAGCCATCAAAAAGAATAAATCTTGCCATTTGCAATGATGTGAATGGAGCTAGAGTGTATTATGCTAAGCGAAATAGAGAAAGACAAATACATATGATCTCACTCACATGTGGAATTTAAGAAACAAAACAGATGAAACATACGGGAGAGGGAAAAAAGGGAAACAAACCATAAGAGACTCTTAATGACAACAGGGTTGATGGAGGGAGATGGGTGGAGGATGGGCTAGATGGGGGATGGGCATTAAGGGGGGCACTTGTGATGAGCGCTGAGTGTTGTATGTAAGTGATAAATCACTGAATTCTACTCCTGAAAGCAATATTACACTGCATGTTAACTAAGTAGAATTTAAATAAATTTTTTTTTAAAAAGCAATGGGATGGTTTCATTGAAAAAGTAGTGTTGTTATTCTTTTATAAATAGTGAAATATAAAATGCCATTTTCTTGAATCCAGGATAATGTAGATAGTCAATTCTCAAAGCAAAAAACAAAACAAAAAAAACTGCTAAGGGGCGCCTGGGTGGCATGGTCGGTGAAGCGTCCAACTCTTGGTTTTTGCTCAGGTCATGATCTGGGGTCCTGGGATTGAGTGCCATGCTGAGCTCCATGCTCAGTGCGGAGTCTGCTTCAGATTCTCTCTCCCTCTCCCCCTGCTCATGCTCTCTCTTTCTCTCCCTGTCCAAAATAAATAAATCTTTTAACTTCTAAGCATAAGCACTTTTAAAAAAATAATTATTCAAATGAACAAAATCTTGGAATGGTACTCCTCAGAAGATACATGATACATACCACATACTTCTTCCTGCTGGGCCTATCCAGGCTTCCATGCAATATTTACAATTCTCTTGGAAACTTCAGTTCAGCCCCAAATTATAATCAGAGAGTGGTGGTTGGTTGCGAGTGGTGGGGAGCAAATGGAAGGGATGAGAAAGAACCATTGGTAGCAGTTAAAAAGTACATTTAAAAAAAAGATAATGAGACAGACATTAGTTATAACAATCTTTCAATCTGGAAATTTAATATCAAGGCAATAGCTCTGATGGTGGTAGTGGTGAAAGTGGGGTTTGGACTTTATCACCGAGCTGGAAGAAGTAGCAGAAGCCACACTCTGAATAGATAATATGGGAGAATTTGATTAATTCTTCAGTGTACCCACAGAGAATTCTAAATATTGTCATGTATAACAATAACTGAGTCCAGAAATTAGGATCAAGTTGTACTTAGTATGTTAGGGGAAAAAAATGGGCACTCCAACAGCTCTTCATTTTGCTACTTCACCTACCTGACCTACCTGAGAACAGGGAAGTCAAGTGCAGAGGCCTCTGAACTACCAAACCATGTGTCTCAAGGTCTAGGCACCACAGCTTGAGCACCAGAGTCCTGGAAGAGGAACTCAAATCCTCCCACAGAATCTGTTTACACGTATTCAAAATGCTTGAATGGCTTAAGCTTGGTCATCTATAGCTTTCTCAGAACACAGGACATGAGAAATAACAGAGAAAATTATAGGAAAACTGAGTTAGCAAGAATAAATAACTTCATCCTGATAGGAAGAGAGAAGATATTTTTAAAACTATAAAATATACTTAAGAATTTAAGAACTGGGGCTATTTAGAGGGCAACTGGGTGGCTCAGTCAGTTAAGCATCTGACTCTTGATCTCAGCTCAGATCTTGACCTCGGAATTGTGAGTTCAGGCCCGGTGTTGGGCTCCACACTGGGTGTGGAGCCTACTTAAAAAAAAAAAAAAATTCAGGCTATTTAGTACAGAGGCAAGGACACCACAACAAGTCTTAAAGACAAATGTATTGGTTTTATATTGAAATGATTAAATTTTACATGTTTTGCCTACTGAAAATATATACTCCTTATTCTGCCTCCAGGATCTTTTTTTTCTTTTTTTTAATGTAAAACTGATTTATATACAAATTGGTGAACCAAGATTTCTTCTCTTCAAAACTACATTAAAATGATTATAAAGGAATAAAAAAATTATGGAAGGTGGCACAAGTGGACTAGAGACACCCACAAATTCTAATGATGAAAGGCCAATGCATATTTGGATGATGAAGCCGACTGCAGGAAGCTGCAGCTTAGAACGTGTGCAGAGGAGGATGCAGTCAACGCCATGGTTGGCCAAGAGAATCTAAGTCTCAGACTCAGACATTGCAAGGGGATCAGGGATGGGAATGGGAAGTGGGGCTGGCTGAGAATGGGTATTAACAGGATGGATGTGTGTATATATATAGCACCTCCTCTGCTTGTCAATCAGCCTAATGCCCAGCTTTTATCCTTAGATTAAAAAAAAAAATCAGAAAGTTCTTCTCTTAAGATAATTGAACAAATTGCCTTGGGAAAAAGTGGGAGCACCTGTTTAAAAAAACAAAAACAAAAACCTCGTCATCTGACATTGATGAATAAATTACCTTTCTGTACACTGAGGCAAGGCCTGAGGGTCAACAAGACTCACCCATAGGCAAAAAGTTCCCTGTCAAAATTTTTTTTCTCATTCTAGAATGTGGAGATATGTATGGAGAGTAAGAGTCACCAAACATGTGAAGAAATCCTTTAAGCATTATGGAGAAAGACAAAGATTAATAGAAAAGATTAATCCTATGTAAACAAGTATTTTAAAGACTAGAAGAGAACTTTTAAAAAAAATCATTGTAATTTGCTTTCTTGAAAAAACACTACCTATACAAAATTTGAACAGGATTATTTAAAAGAGAACAATCAAAGAATAAAAGAGAACATTTGGAAATTTAAAGTACCATTTCAAATTTTTTTTACAAATTACAGAGTAGTTGGAAGATAATGTTTATAAAATATCCCAAAACAGAATATCAAAAAGAAAAGAGAAAATGTGTTAGAAAAGGCAAAAAGTATCAATCTATAAAATCAAAAATGAAGGTAGATACACATCTTCAGATATAAATCTGAATGGGCAGAACAACAAATTTATATACACATAACATTGTGGAATTTCAGGTAACCAAAAATAAAAATTTCAAAACACAGGAATCAGAATATCTTAAAATTGTCCATAAAAAGAGGCCTCCTACAGAGAAATCAAAACCAAGATGACAGCCTTTTCAACAGCAAAATTGGATGCTAGAAGATATAGTGCAATGTTGTAAAATTTCTGGAGGAAAATGATTTTAAACCTAAAATTCTAGATGCAACTAACCTATTAATAAAGTGTAAAGCAGAATAAAATATTTAGAAACCATGAAATTCCAAACAGTATATCTTCCCACTCACCTGTTCTTAGGATATTACTCAAGAACATACCTCACTATGAGTGATTCAAGTGAGAAAGAATCAAGGTCACAAAAAGCAATCAACCCAACCTTGTCAAATAGTAAAGTCCCAGAATAATAGGTGTTCATTAGGCGTAGAGAGCAACCAATCAAAACTAAAGTAGAAGGATGGAAGGCTTTGGGAGAGAACATAGAAAAAGTACTCCATGGAATGGCTCAAATGACTGGAAATTTGAAAAACTTGAGTATAAGATGAAGGCATTGGAAAAAAGGGCAATTAGAAAATTCTGGAAAAATAAAAGTTGTACAAGAAAGTCATGGTCCAAATATTAAGAAATCAATCCAAATTGGAATAGAAGTTACCAGACGTCAAGGAAAAAAATGCACTAGATTCCAAGAAGGAGTAAGAATCTGGAAGATATTGGGGATATGGTAAACATTTGTCTCAAAGAGAAAACAAATGCAATCAGAAACTCTAGGGAAAAAAAATTTTAAATACTGTATGAGCAGTAAATACTCCAAATATGTAGTAGACTCATGTTTTGAGCTATTGATGGAGTATAAGGAAAGAGAATTTACTTGAACTTGACATTCTCCTTTGAGTGACTCGGGTGTAATTATACTAGATTTATAATTACATCCCACTACTTGAGTCTACAAGAATATTTATTTTTTTAACATAGCCATAATGTTAACACAGAATATTAGCATAGTCATAATAATGGAAATATATTTTTTGGTTTCAACATTCAAAAAATGTTAGGGAACCAGATGCCAATGAGATTACCCATGACCATGTAAAAGGCAGCTGACAGAAGGTTGGGCAATAGGAGTGAGAAAGAAAAGATGGAGAGAAGTGCAAGGACGCTGTGTCCATCAGCAATGTGTTGGACAAACTAATAACTTTTAATTTGGGCTTAAATAGTCTGGGGTTAGGCAGCTTCTGGATATTGTTCATTGTGTAGATGCTGTCAGAGCTGGCATCTCTGTAATTCACTTGGGTTCATTCATGTTCAAAGAGAGCTGTTGCATTTTCAGAAACATCAGAACAGGAAGAAGCAGGGAGATAGACAAAGGGTTTTCTCTTGGCTGGGCTTTATCTTTGTATTTGGCGAAGGAAATTCTGTCCCGCAGGCTTCTCCTGTGTCTTGTTGGGTAGATCTGATTCACGCACCACTTTTACATCAATCACTGTCTAAAGGGAATTTGATTAGCCTCTTCTGGGGGTTAGAATAGGGTTGGGGTCTCTCCTTCCTGAGCTCAATGTATCTCAGTCTAGCACCTGAACAAATTGGAGGTGGTGTGACACGGTGGGAAGAATGGTGGATTAAAGGTGAAATAGCACCGTAATATGTTCTGTTTTGAAAACAAGCATCGTCCAGTATCGGGAACACACTTGTCTTCTTTTACCCTATATAACCTGACCTTGTATGTCAGACTGACCTGGTAAAAATTTAGCTCAGCCGGGATGATTTCAAACGTTGAGATTCAGCAATAGAACTGTCAAGGGCTGCATCGGTTAAGCATAGCAGCTGTGGAGCTTCAGTTATTGATTAGGTTTCTCAACGGGCAGACCCAACTGCTGACTTGGGGTAGAACTACAAGTGACTATGAATTAGTGGATTAGTGACTATATAGGCTGTTTTTAAAGGATCAGCTTTTTGAAGGGAGACTGTGAGAGATGCTATGATTAGAAAGTGCTGTGTCTATTTTTGATGCCATGATATACATATCCTCCTACTGAGTACGTAATTTAATACAAAATGTGTCTTTTTATATAATGCTTCTAGAACACCATGCGAGCTGACATCTACAATATGAATACGAGTTAGGTTTAACATTTCAATATCTTAATTATTTATTATCTAAGATGGGAAGCTTAAGTATTCCATTAACAAGCTGCAAGATGATGCTGTTGGGTTATTTATGGATCTTTGTGAAGGGCAACACTGGTAGGCTGCATTTTCTTTGAGTGCAGTGCTTGAGAAATCAGACGTTTCAAAGACGTGGAACAGCTGAGTGTGTGGGTGACTAATATAGAAGGATGCAGCGGTTAGGTATCAAGGGTTTGGAGTGTTCCAAAACCTTCTGAGTCTCAGTTTCCCGTCTGTACACAGAAATAATAACAATATAGTATTCATCTCTTAAAGTGGTTGTAATGAGAAACACATGTAAGGTATTTAGTACAGCACCTGTCAAGAATCATACGCCTTCTATTCATATTTCAGCAATTCAAAGTATGTAATAATTTGAATAAAGCCTGAGAAGAATTGTATATGCATGATTGCTAAAAAGCTGCTTCCAAGCAAATTAATACTTTTCTTAAGATTTTCATGGAGAACTTCTAAACTACTTGAGAATTAACTACTTTCAAACATTTAAAAGCATTTTCAGAGTGACTGTCCCCATAGAAACAATTATAACTAATTATAAAGCTCCCCCATCTATTTGTTAAAGTATATTCCCTGAAAACCTTCACTGGACCATTATTTATTTAACAATCACTTAGATAGTCTCACTATATGGTAGGCAATGTTCCTGATGCTTTACAAATATTTTTTTTTAAGATTTTATTTATTTATTTGACAGAGAGAGACACAGCAAGAGAGGGAACACAAGCAGGGAGAGCAGCTGAGGGAGAGGGAGAAGCAGGCCTCCCGCAAAGCAGGGAGCCCGATGCTGGACTCGATCCCAGGACCCCGGGATCATGACCTGAGCCGAAGGCAGACGCTTAACGACTGAGCCACCCAGGTGCCCCGATGCTTTATAAATATTAATCTGTCCTCATAACAACCCAATAAGAGATGTACCATTAGTTTTCCATGTTATAGTCAAAGAAACCAAGGGGTAGAGAGGTTAAGTAACTTGTCCTTAATTGCTGTCAGGCTGCAAGACGCTTCTCAGCACTTCGTCAGGACCCAGACTCTCATTCTAAGTGTGTTGGCTGCTGACAGTCACAGGTGAGTCCTTCCTCAGAAATTTCCTTTGGCCACAGGACGCTGCTTTACCCAAGGTTATTCTCCTCCCTCGAGAGCAGCCCACATCCAGTGCCCCTTACCTCAGTTCAGGACATCTCTGAAAGCCATTCCAGCTACTGAGCAACCACGGGGATCCGCTACAGCCTTGTGGCAACCATGTTACACCCCAACTCTCTTTCCACTCAATCGTGTGGTCTTCACTCCCCGTGAGGGTTCATCCTGAGAGCACCCTCCAGAAGTCTCCTGCATGGAAATCTCTGCCTCGGAGCCTGTTTCCCAGGAGCCCAACCTAAGAAAATCATGTATCTAATAAGTGGTAGAGCTGACTGGAACAGTCTAGATCCAGGATCTCTCCCCTTAACCACTAAGCTATGCTAATGCATTGTAACAATTCACTTTAATAATATGCTTTGTAAAGTCAAAGTTCTCACTTAAGAAATATTCCGTAAGACTGATTTTTTAGTAATCCATTTTTCTTCCCTATTCACCCAGGTGAGTAAGGTTGTTGATGCTGGTCCTTTTCTGGATAAATATTCTGAGATCTTTTAGCTCTGTTATACCCTAGATCCCACTACAATGACAAGCCAAGGGACTCCACGAAGGGCTCTCTGACTAAGATGACAAATATATACCTTTAGTGGTAGTTTAGAAGCCAGTAAATGGGGAGCTAGCTCTACAGTTGAGGCTCCTTCAAATTCTCTTAGGCACTCAAGACTTTTGAGTTTCTGTGACACCATGAGAGTAGATTCAGTTTTCCAGTTCAAAAAAAGCACAATGTGCTGATATTTCTAATCTCTTACAGTAGGTTTTCCATCTCTTGGGTAGTTCGTTAGGAACACTTCTTGATCCCAAGCCAAAGTGGGAACCTGTTGAGCTCAACTTCCACAGGTCTCTTCCCAACCTCAGTGATGCCATGAGAACCCAAGAAAGCAAGCCTGACTCTCCCAACACTACATTTTAGTACTTACTGTTGTAGCACAACAGAGTGACTCATGTTCTCAACCAAAAGCTGAAGCATCTGTCAGATGGGATGGCTGCTACAGGGCTCAAATATATCTTTTAAAAGGTCAATATGCTCAGCAAAGCTCCAAAAGAGGAAGAAAAGTCCTATCAGTTAGCTCAGGAATAATGATGTTGAGGAACAAAGGCTTCAAAAACTCATAGGCTTATAACAACAAAGGTTTATTTCTGCCTTCTACAACAAGTCCATTACAGGGTTGGCTGCAGCTCGGCTCATGTCATCTTTGCTTCACCATCCAGGGCGATGGAATACTCCCCATAGGTGGGTATAGCTGAATTCATGGCAGAGTGAAAATAGAGCACAAGAGAACCATGGATAACTTCTGCTCATATTTTATTGTTTCAAGCAAGTCACATGACCAAGCCTGAGGTCAACAAGGAGGGATACATAATCTTTCCTCAGAGAAAGACAAATGAAGAAGAGTATGAAATGTAATTTAGCATGGTCCCAAATTTTATTCAGAAATTCTGCTTCCCTCCCACTGCACACAAAATATACTCATTTCCCTCCCAGAGGAGAAAAACCCAAATGTTCAGGAATAGCATCAAGATGAAAGTAAAGCATTTTGGGATTGTCTTTACTACATCAGGTCTGTGTGTGGTTTCTCTTCATTGAGAGACCCACACATCCATAGGTCAATGATAGAAGACAGAGAGGATAATTGCAACACATATGCCCTTTCAGAAAGAGGAATAACAAGAGACATGAAGCAATTCTGAAATCACATTGGGTAAATTTTTCAAGAACGCCCCCCCCCCCCCCCCCCCCCTCCAAGGATAAGGAACACTCCTTGTTTGGACCCCTCTTCTGCTCTCAGAGAATAAGCTCCCAGGCTGTTATCCTCGTGGCTCTTGGCACTACTCTCTGGAAAGTTTCTCTTTCTCCTGTATCCTTCTTGGCCACAAGTGAAGAGGACATTGGAGAATATATCCTCCTTGAGGGCTAAGCCACTTTCTCAGCCTACTTCCACTTCATCGACTATTGGGGGCCACAAGGGTCATTTTTAGTCAAGACTGGTCACAATGATATTTAGTCCCAACTAGTACAATGCTCTCAGAATTAGGCTTTTTTATTTATTTGGTTCCATCCAGCTTCATGTGTCTATAGCCTCATCCTCAATTCTTTTCATGCTATGCCTCTTTCTCTAAACTTAATTATGGGTGACTTTAGCTAATCAAGTTCCTTAGAAGTGGGAGTCAATTCATTCCTTTAATCTCTTACCCATGAACTATTTTATCCAACGGAAAGGACTCCATCTTAATTAATTCAAAAGTTGTAACAAAGAATATGATGGCTCTATATTGGATTTGGTCCTTGAAATGAGGTGAATTTTATTTGCCCTTTTGTAGGTCAAATGCTCTCTCAGTTTTGCCTTTTATGTTTAGGGAACAGAAACAAATGTATCTTTCAATTCTATTCACTTTCATCTCTGATTGCAAATGGACAATTTTTCTTAAATTAATCTCTGTCTTATAATATATGAGAAGTAAGGTGTGCCACTAATTTTGTTTGCCAACCTCTATATCTAAATCCAAAGATCACTCAATATATTAACTATCTCCCAAGGAAACACAAACAACAGTCTTAGCAAATGTTTTGACAATGCATAATATGGATTGTCATCTTTCCAGACTCCAGTAACAAAGTTTCCTTATGGCCTACTGGCTCCTGAACCAATGTCACGTAGCTTACTTGGGTTTTCGTTAGGGTAGCCCTGCATTTCTAGGTACCAATTTCTACATAAACCAGTTTAAGCTAAATAACGCTATGCTAACAAATAACTTAAAAATCTCAGTGGATTTTAATATCAAAGATTAATTTCTCAGGCTACTTATCAGTATGGTCCTCCACCAGGTCATCTTCATTCTAGAACCTAGGTTGATGGGGCAGCCTCTATCTAGACACCACCAGTCTTTTGACAGAGAACATGACACACGGAGCAGCTCGAAGAGCTTCTGCTCACAGGTGGCTGCTTTCTTCCAATCACTCTTCATTGACCAAAGCAAGTGATGTGGCCACGACTGGAAGTGCTAAAGTATAATCCTCCTAGATGGAGGAGGAAGCCAACTCTATAAATCTATAAAAATCTATAAATCAGGAAACTCTAACAGCTATAACCTCATCAGCTCTATAATAGGAAGTTAAGGAGAGACACTTTTTTTTTTTTTAAGATTTTATTTATTTATTTGACAGAGAGAGACACAGCGAGAGAGACAACACAAGCAGGGGGAGGGGGGAGGGAGAAGCAGGCTTCCTGCTGAGCAGGGAGCCCAATGTGGGGCTCGAACCCAGGACCCTGGGATCATGACCTGAGCTGAAGGCAGACACTTAACGACTGAGCCACCCAGGCACCCTGGAGAGACACATTTTATCTAGCCTATAAACATATACTGTAAAATTCCCTTGCTTTGGCTGATCAGTAGCATTAATATAATCTATGGGGTCAGAAACTATAAACTGATAAGGTGGTTCTTATTGAAGATTTCTGCCAAAGGCACGATTTTGCTTACTTCTAATGGAATATTTTTACCAAGTGAAATTCCTAATTCTCATGTAAGATAACATATGTTATACATATATGTATATATATACATAAAACCATATATATATATAACTTATTTCTTCATTTCTGTAACATCTTTTTATGGCTGAAGCATACAGTACAATAAATTTAAGTATTCAGCTCAGTCAGTGAAACCTTACCTTTGTATATACCTGTGTAACTACCATTTAGATCAAGATACAGAATATTTACAGAATTCCAAGAGGTACTCTTGTGAGTTTATTAATCAGTACCTATCCCATCTCCTGTAAGTAACCACTGTTCTGACTTCTATCACCTGTGATCACCTTAGTTTTGTCTATTCTTAAATTTCATGTGAAGAGAATCATATAATGTATACTCTCTTCTGTTTAGCTTCTTTGGCTGAACATATTCTCTGTGAAAGCCATCCAGGTTGGAGTGTGTACCGGTAATTTGTATTTTTAGTGCTGTGTAGTTTTCTAGTATATGGGTTATTTCCAGTTTGAAGCTATTATGAATAAAGCTGCTATGACCATCTTTATATGTGGTTGTGTGTACTCTAGACTCTAAGGTATAGACCGAGGAATGGGATTGCTAATAAATTTCCTCCAAGTCTGTGGCTCACCTTTTCATTTTATTAATAGTGTTTCTGAAGAATGAAAGTTTTAAACTTTGATGCCAGTTTGTTGATTTTTTTTCTTTTAGATTTTTTGCCTTTTGTGTTATATATAAGAAATCTACCAAACCCAAGGTCACTAAGATTTTAGAAGTTTTATAGTTTTAGCTCTTACTTTTAGTTCTATGGTCTATTTCAAGATAAATTGTGTATATAATATGAGGTAACTGTCAAGGTTCATTATTTTGCATATGGGTATCCAATTGTTCCAGCACCATTTGGCAAATAACTATTCTTCCTCCATGAAATTGCTTTGCATCTTTGCTAGAGATCAATTGACAATATGTGTGGGCATATTTCTAGACTCTCCATTCTGTTCCATTGATCAATTCATCATTCATGATGCAAATAGCATACTATCTTGCTAACTTTAGCTTTATAATAAGTCTTAAAATCAGGTAGGTTAAGTCTTCCAACTCTATTTCAAAACTGTTTGGGCTATTCTTAATCTTTTGAATTTCATGTACATATATTTTTTAAATATTTTATTTATTTATTCATGAGAGACAGAGGGAGAGGGAGGTAGAAGCAGAGTGAGAAGCAGGCTCCCTGCTGAGGAGGGAGCCCGATGCAGGCCTCGATCCCAGGACCCCGGGATCATGACCTGAGCTGAAGACAGACACTTAACTGACTGAGCCACCCAGGCACCCGAATTTCATGTATATTTTAATAAGCATGTCAATTTCTAAAAAGAAAAAAAAATTTTTTTTTGCTGAGTTTTTAAAAATCACGCCGTGCTGAATCTATAAATCTGATGAGAATTTGATTCTTCGTTACACATCCAAGAGAAATTTCTGCTCAGGTGGACCAGGACACATGTAGAGGGAGGTCCATATTAGTATTGTTTATAATAATCCCAAATTGGTATAATAATAATCCCAAACAAAACAAACATCCATTAATATTAAAATAGATAAATATATGCTATACAGAAAAGGAAATGAACAAACTACGATTATATTCATCAGTGTATCAGTCAGGGTGCCCCAGAGAAATAGGACCAATAGGATGTGGAGAGAAGGAGGGAGTGGGATTTATTATAGGAATAGGCTCACATGATTATGGAGGCTGATAAGTTCTGAGATCCACGGGGTGAGTAGACAAATTGGAGACTCAGTAGAGTCAATGATGTAGTTCCAGTCCAAGTTCTCTGCCTGAGAACCAAGAGAGCTGATGATGGTATATTTCCAGCAGGAATACCAGCAGGCCCAAAACTCAGGCAGAGTCAATGTTTCAATGCGGGTGCAAAGTCAGGGGGAAAACCAAACATTAATGATGCCCCAGCTCAAAGGCAGTCAGGGAGGAACTCTTAACTCACTGGAGTGTCAGCTTTTTTTCCATTCAGGCCTTCAACTAAATGGACGAAGCCCATCAGCCCTGGGGATGGCAGTCTGCTTTACTCAGTCTACTAGTTCAAATGTTAATCGTATCCAGAAACATCTAGAACAACGTTTGACTAAATGTCTGCGCACCCTGTGGACCAGTCATGTTGACACATGAAATTAACCATCACAATCAACATAAATCAATCTCTCAAATAGTATGTTGAAGGAAAAAATCAAGTTATAAATAATACACACTGGTATAACACTCTGTAAACTTTTAAAAAGGCAAAATAAAGTACATTTTCAGGGATATGTATATAGTCTACATAATGGTAAAAGAAGCCTAAAAATTAGAATTATATTTACCCCTAAATGTAAGAGTAGGGAATATGAATCAGTGGTTCCCTTCTATAGTACTGGCAATTTCTTAACCTTGGTGGTAGCTACAAAATGTTTATTTTTGTAATTATTTTTTATTTTAACCTTGATAGTTGCTACAGATGTTTATTTTATAATTATTTTATATTGTATAATTGTTCTTCATATATATTTTTTCATATACACACAAACATATGTGTATGTATATGCTATATATATTCTTTATGTATGATACCTTTCACAACAACAACAAAAGGAAAAAAATGGTTCCTACAAGTTTTGTAGGCATGTACTTGTGTGTCTCATGAGATTCACTGTAAGGGAGGCTGACTGTACCACATATGTTGGGACCCCCAAATGTCACTATTTGTAGGTCTTTTCTTTTGGTTTATCCAGAGAGCAATCCTCCAATCTGGCTGATTGTGCTCTGAGAGACAAATAAAGATAAAATTTCATGTAGAACCTTTTATTTAATTCTCTTGTTTTCAGTCTGACACTCCCTCAACTAAGTCTATAGTGCCCAAGTCCAGAGTTCTTTGGTTGAACTTCTCTGGAGAGTGAACCCCCAGTCCTGTGCTAGTGTGGGAGAGATAATTGCCTGGGTGTACATGGTGTGGGAGGGGAACTAGGGAGCAAACAGCTTATCATATGGCCGTTTATCCATTCTTCTCTTGTTAGCCTAGCTGCACTCCCAGTTTTCAGAGGTAGCTGGTGCTTCCAATTCCAAGTCTTCCTGGGGTTCCGTGGTACCAATTGGTTCACTTTTGTATTTCTGCCAGTGCTGGGTTACTTTTTATTTTTTGTAGTTTGTTAAGAAATTTTCCAGTTGGCCAGTTACTTTCCAGCTTCCATTATTTTTTTACTATTATTTCTTCTATTTCCTTCATTCCTGTGTTTTTATCTCAAGTTATAAACACACTGCAAAAACTCCACACCCAGTGCGCATATCTTGGTTAATAAATACTGTTCTCCCATAAAATGAGACAGGGCTCGCTGGGAAATGGATAATACAATGTGATCTTATAGTATCTTGTGCCAAAAAAGCAAGGAAATGCTAAGAGAATATAAATATGGATGTTTGTCAAAAAGACACAGGAGATGACCAGAAAGAGCTCCCAATGGCCAAAGCTGGAACAATTTGAGCAACAAAGTAAATACTGTAGTATTGGTTAAGAAACCAAAGTAAAATATATTTGTCCCAACTGAAATAAATAAATGATTAAATAAATAAATGAGGGAGAAGGAAAAATCTTCCTTACAAAATTATTCAAATGGTCTGTGTAGATACTCTTCCCTTGAGTGTGGAGTGGACTTATTGACTCTTTGGCAAAGGAGAGAGCAAGAAAAGAGAGAAATAATAACTTTGCTATACTCGGCGGACATGACCGTAACCACGTGATGGAGGTCAACATCAATGGTGCGGTGTCAGGTTGATACCATGTACCTCTGATTTGATGCAACAAAGACACTTCACCTCTGTGATGTTCTTCCTCCAAACCCATAATTCCAGTTCAATCATGAAACAACACCAGAAAAATCTGAATTGAAGGAGTTTCACAAAACACATGGTCAATTCTCTTTAAAATAGTCAGTCATGGAAAATAAGGAAAAACAGATAAACTGTCACAGAGTGGAGCAAGCTAAGGAGATTTAACAACTAAATGCCATGTTGTATCCTGAATTGGATCCTAGAAGAGGAAAAGGATGTTGGTGGCAAAAATGGTAAAATAGGACCAATGTTGGTTGTTTACTTAATAGTGTTACACAATGTTAACTTCTCAGTTCGCATAAGTGTACCATGGTCATGTAAGATGTTAATATTAGGGGAAACTGTAATATCTTTGTCACTTTTTTTTTTTTTTGGTAAATCTAAAATCACTCCAAAACAAAAAGTTTATTTAAAAAAGGGAGTTCCCAAAGGATACTATGCTCCGCCCTGTGTGACTGTGATTTCATAATCCTGGCAAAGTCCTCCTTATGCTTCATGACTCAGTGGGATGGTGACTGCCTGAGGGATGTGTCCTCTATCTTCTCCAGGCTCAGGGTTTCCATCACACCTTGTACTCACCTCCTTTAATAGCACACCTCACACTGTCTCCCCAGGCCACCGGGCAATCTCACCAGCAAGGACCAGGAGCTATTCCTCATCACATTGTGTTCAGTATCTGGCAAAATGCCTCTGGAAGGCATGCCTGCATTTAATAAGTATATGTAGGTTTGAGCCAAGTTGGTTATGGAGTAAGAGCAACCATTTCAATGAGAGATAGTGAAGAAAAGCCACCAATTACTATGTCCTTAAAAACCAAGTTCCCACTGGAATATTCCTTTCTGTTCACTGTTTGCTCCAAAACATCATTGCATCAAATTGTAGGGATCTCTAACAACCGGAGTTAGACTGTGATAAAAAGCAAAGGTTTAATTAGCCTTGTTTCAGCGACGTTTTCCCCAGTAGTAAACTATGCACCCTGAGAACAATCCCCCCTAATTATTAGGGGAATTATGCCTTTAAAAAGTAAACCCCAATCAGATGATGTTTAATGGGCCAGAGATGGTAGGAAATATTTGACATTGGTAGTCTCCTGGTGTGGTGTTTTCTTTTATCGCTGCTGGCTTCTTTTCCATTAAATGATCAGAAAATTACCGTGACTTTATCCCCATAGGCTGAAAATTAGCCTGCTAAGCTTGAGCCCAAATCAGATTCTGATGACTAAGAATGAATCTATTTTAGCAGAAGCATGCCTAACGGAAATCAGTCTAGCTCTTCTCTGCGCGGCTGTCACCTGTGATGGATATGCGGTAGCCACACGTGGAAATCATTCAGGTCGGAACCCCTTTGTTCTCTGGCCAGTATTGATCGGATTTTGTTTTTCGAGGGTACATCTATTCACACGCGCAGCTTTCACAAGGTCAACAAAACCTTCACTTGGAAGGTTAAAAAGAAGTGTTTTAAGAGAGTGTTTGAATCCCTTTGGCAGTAACTACCTATAGCAGTGATTTTCCAACCCTGACTTTGTGATTCTGGCTGACTCCAGTTATTTTGAGAGATGACAGAAAGTCGTTATTTTTAAATTCAAAGTTTAAAACCCTTTAAATTCATTTGTTGTTGTTGTTGTTGTTGTTGTTTTTTAAGATTTTATTTATTTATTTGACAGAGAAAGACACAGCGAGAGAGGGAACACAAACGGGGAGTGGGAGAGGGAGAAGCAGACTCCCTGCCGAGCAGGGAGCCCGATGTGGGACTCGATCCCGGGACTCCAGGATCATGACCTGAGCCGAAGGCAGTCGCTTAACCGACTGAGCCACCCAGGCGCCCAAAATTCATTTGTTGTTTTAATACACACCTGGAAAAATTGCAAATGATAGAACAGTATGATCAAAACAGAACAAAACCCTGTAACTCTAGGGAGGCTGGGTGGCTCAGTCGGTGGAACATCTGACTCTTGATTTTGGCTCAGGTCACGATCCCAGGGTCCTGGGATCGAGCCCCTCACGGGGCTCCAAGCTCAGCGGGGAGTCGGGGTGGGATTCTCTCCCTCCCTCGGCCCCTCCCCCACTCATGCGCGCACGCGCTCTCTCAAAAAAAAAAAAATCTGAAAAAAACCTGTAACTCCGAAGAAGTTACACACTGAGAATTTATTTATTCACAATGTATTCAGCATTCATTTATTGAGTATAGACTCCTGTTAGGTGGTCTGCCACATGCTTAATAAATTGGTGGATAAAATGGCTGCTGTGCGTCTTCTCGCAGAGCTTTCGGTCTGGAGGGAAAGACATAGAAAGGACCCCCTGTTAGATTTGCACTTGCTTTCATTACTGCATTTGTCTACCGATGAACAGTGTTTGCCTTGCTTCCGTCAGAGATTCATATTTAAACGTAAGTCAAGGGTGAATATACATCTTAGAGTTGGTCCAGTAGAAGTCCATCTTTGTGGTATGGCTTGTGGGCTCTGCTGCTTTAAAATATCTCCTCTATCAGGTATGACCTTGTCTAACTTTCCAGGATTAATAATCCTCTTTAAAACACAAATACTCCTGGGAATATTCTAAACTGTTTCTTTCATAGTGTCTCCTTCCACCTCCCTGCATGCACCTTCCCCTCAGCCAACTGTCTGTGCCCTGGAATCATTCTTTCTGCCTCCAAATCCTTCCCTTCTGGTCCACCTTTTAACCAAGGCCCATATCAATTGCTACCTCCTCTTCTATGAAGCTTTCCCCAGTATCATTTTTTTTTAAAAGATTTTTATTTATTTATTCATGAGAGACAGAGAGAGAGAGAGGCAGAGGGAGAAGCAGGCTCCCAAGGAGCATAGAGCCCGATGCGGGACTCGATCCCAGGACCCTGGGATCATGACCTGAGCCGAAGGCAGACACTTAACCATCTGAGCCACCCAGGCGCCCCCCAGTATCATTTTTGATATTAACCTTATTGTTTATATCATGTATTTGATACCTAATATGTCTTGCTTTGTCTCACAGCAATTAGGCAATTGATGTATTACATTTAATGTTTATTTTATTTTTATTTCTTTTTATAAAGATTTTATTTGTCAGAGAGAGTGAGCAAGCGAGCACAAGCAGGGGGAACAGCAGGCAGAGGGAGAAGCAGGCTCCCCACTGAACAGGGAGCCCAACGCAGGACTCGATCCCAGGACCCCAGGATCATGACCTGAGCTGAAGGCAGACGCGTAACTGACTGAGCCACCAGGTGTCCCTAATGTTTGTTTTAGAAGAGAAGAAAGGTATGAAATCGATGATCGAAAGACTTTACTTCAAAAAGTTAGAAAAAACCCAGAGTAAACCCTGACTAAATAGAAAGAAGGAAATAATAAAAATGAGAAACAATATAATAAGAAACTGACAAACACTGGAGAAAATTAACAAAACCTCGAAGTGGCTCTTTGAAAAGATCAAACTGATCATTCCTGAGGCTAGACCAATCGCGAAAAATAGAAGAGTGAGTCACCAATATCAGGAATGAGACAGGGTTTATTCCATAGTTTCAATAGATAAGGATATTCAGAATAGCTTTATGCCAACAAATTCAACAACTGAGATGAAATGGGAAAATCCTTTGAAAAACATAGATTCACTAGTAGAGACCTATTCTAATGGGGCATTTTCTCATTTGGTATTTCTTTTACTGTTTCCTTGTATTTGGTTCCTTACATTTTTAGACTGTAATTATTGCAAAAAAGGTCTAGAAGTTATTTACAGTCCACAGTAAATTTTGTCCTGTGTTACATCATTTGTGTTACATTCACCATTATTTGCAATTCAAACTGCCTCAGGGGTAGCTTCTTTTAATATTTTAGGGATAAATTCTTTGTTATAGAGTCTATATTATTTGTGTTGTCAGTGCAAATGATACACTGAATTGAGTAGTCTTTAAGTCCACAAATATTATATCAACATCATTTGAGAAACCATCTCAAACCATGGAGAAAGGCCTGCAGAGACATGATTTATACACAGAACGTCTATACTGAGAGAAATTCCCCTTCCACACTTCTCTTCATCTTCACAGACAGTGGGAGAATCATTATTGCAATCTCAGAAGAGATGAGTCCTGCTTATTTCCCTGTCCCACATCTGCTTGTGGTTCCTTGGTTAAGCACAGCAGGGCAAGTATGCCCACTCTTGCCACTTTTATTCAACATAATATGGAAAACCTAGCCAGAGCCATTAGGTGAGGAAAATGAATAAAATGCATCCAAACTGGAAAGGAAGAAGTAAAATTGCTTGCAGATGACATCATCTTGCATATTGAAAACCCTAAAGACTCTACCCCAAAACTTCTAGGACTAATAAATGAATTCAGTAAAGTTGCAGGATATAAAATCAACATACAAAAATAAGTTGTGTTTCTGTACACTAATAATGAACTATCTGAAAAGGAAATTAGGAAAACACTCTCACTTACAATAGTATCAAAAAGAATAAAATGCTTATGAATAAATTTAACCAAGGAGGTAAAAGATCTGCACACTGAAAACTACAGATCAGTGATGAAAGAAATTAAACAAAACACAAACAAATGGAAAGATATTCCATGTTCATGGATTAGAAGACTTGATATTGTTTAAATGTCCACACTACCCAGAGTAATTTACAGATTCAATGCAATCTCTATCAAAAACTCAATATCATTTTTACAAAAATAGAAAAAAAGCTTTTCTAAAATTCATATGGGGGTACCTGGGTGGCTTGTCGGTTAAGCATCTGCCTTCAGCTCAGGTCATGATCTCAGGGTCCTGGGATCTAGCCCTGCTGTTGGGCTCCCTGGTCAGTGGGGAGTCTGCTTGTCCCTCTCCCTCTGCCCCTCCCCACCATCATGTGCTCTCTCTCTCTGCTTTCTCTCTCAAATAAATAAATAAAATCTTTTTTTTTTTTTTAGATTTTATTTCTTTATTTGACAGAGACAGCGAGAACAGGAACACAAGCAGGGGGAGTGGGAGAGGGAGAAGCAGGCCTCCTGATGAGCAGGGAGCCCGATGTGGGGCTCGATCCCAGGACCCTGGGATCATGACCTGAGCCGAAGGCAGACACTTAATGACTGAGCCACCCAGGCACCCCTAAATAAATAAAATCTTAAAAAAAAAAAATAAAATCCACATGGAGCCACAAAAGGCCTGAATAGTCAAAACGATCTTGAAAAAAGAACAAATCTGCAGACATCACATTTCCCATTTCAAAGTATATTATAAAACTATTGTAATTGAAAAATATGGTACCAGCATAAAGATAGACACTTAGAACAATGGAACAGAATAGAGAGACTAGAAATAAATTCACACATTTAGAGTTAACTCATCTTCAACAAGGGAGTCAAGCATACACAATGGGGAAACAATAGTCCCTTCCACAAATGGCGTTGGGAAAACCAGATATCCAGTTTTTGCCACAAATGGCAGAAGAACAAAAATGGACCCTTGTCTTCCACCACATGTAAAAATCAACTCAAAGTGGATTAAAGACTTAAATGTAAGACCCGAAACTGTAACACACCTAGAGGAAATATACAGGAAAATCTTCATGACACAGGTTTTGACAATAATTTCATGGATATGACACCAAAAGCAGAGGCAACAAAAAAGCAAAATTAGACAACTGGGATTACATCAAATTAAAAAGTTTTGTGAGTCAAAGGAAATAATCGACAGAGTGAAAAGACACCTACAGAATGGAAAAAAAATTTTCATATCTCTGATAAGGGGTTAATTTCTAAAATATATAAGGAACTCCAATAACTCAATAGCAAAAAAGTCTAATTTAGTTATTTAGTTATTAGACTTGTTAAATTTATTTAACAAATGAGCCAAAGACTTAAATCGACATTTATCCAAAGAAGACCTACGAATGGCCAACAGTTATATGAAAAGATGTTCAAAATCACTAATTATCAGAAAAATGCAAATCAAAACCATGATGAGCTGTCACCTCACAACTGTTAGTATGGCCATTATTAAAAAACAAACAAGAGACACCAACTGTTCATAAGAATGTGAAAAAATTGGACACTATTGGACACTGTTGGTGGGAATGCAGAATGATGCTTCTATGAAAAACAGTATGGAGTTTCCTCAAAAAACTAAAACTAAAACTACTAGATAGTCCAGCAATCCCACTTTTGGGTATTTACCCAAAAATTGAAATCAAGATCTTAAAGAGATATAAGTACTCTCATGTTCACTGAAGTACTGTTCTTAATAGCCAAGATATGGAAACAACCTACATGTCCATCAACAGATGAATGGATAAGGAAAATGTGGTATATATACAATGGAGTATTATCAGCTTTAAAAAAGAAGGAAATCCTGCACTATGAGGCAACATGGAAGAACTTTGAGAACATTATGGTAAGTGAAATAAACCAGTCACAGAGGGACAAATACTGCATTATTCCACTTATATGAGGTATCCAAAAACAATCAAACTTCTAGAAGCAAAGAATAAAATGGGAGTTGCCAGAGGCTGGGGGAAGGAGGAATGAAGTGTTGCTAATCAGCAGGTGTAAACTTTCAGTTATGCAAGATGAATTAGTTCTAGAGATCTGATGTACAACATGGTGCTTGTAGATAACAAGGCTGTACGGTACACTTAAAAATATGTTAGGAGGGTAGGTCATATATTAAGTGTTCTTAAATATATAAATAAATGAATAAATAAATAGGTAGTTATAAATGTGATGAAGAATAATAAGAGCACAGAATTATATAGTATTTATAATGTGCGAGGCATTCCTTCAAGTATTTTCCGTATTTCAACTCCTTTAATCTTCACGCCACCACCAATAATAGTATTATTATCCCTCATTTTAAAAATGAGGATTATGAAACCCAGAATGATTACATTAATTGAACAACTCTTAAAGTGGTCAGAGAGGAGAAAATGATACTCAATCCCAAAAGTTTCAGGCAGGATTCTGGACGTTATCACTACTACAGGTGGGCTCCCAGCAGCCAGCCGAGACAGGAGAGAGTCACAAGGAGAAAGTAAACTGTGGAAGAAACAGTGTCAGACAGACTTCGCAGCGGCAGAACAAAGCAGAGACCTGAATGAAGTAAGACACCTGCTGCTTTCTCACACATTATGCATCATACGGTCAGTAACAAATAATCATTTTATCTTCTAACTTCCAATTAGATGTCTCTTAATTTCCCTCATTTTCCTTTTCTGGCAAGTGTGTAGACCTCGGGATTGGGTACAGTCTCTCTTCGAGTTTCTGGAGTTCATTACTCCCTACCTCTAACCCTAACCTAAGCCTAACCCCAACCCTAACCCTAACCCTAACCTAACACTAACCTGCCCCTACCCCTGTCACAGCAGTGGCCATGTTAACCCTTAGACAGTCTCCCAGCACCCCCAACAGGGATGTTAGGAAATAGAAGGGTGGATTTAAACTGTAATTGCCAGATTTCTTTGAGTGGCATATTTCCAGGAAAATATACACCATGTCTTCCTGATCTAGGCTACGGAGAGATGAGGGGGGAGGGAGGCAAACTCACATTTCAATTACTTCACACTTCAGCTGCAGGGCAGCTTGGGCCATCCTGCTCCCACTCATTTTGTGTGGAGAGGCGCCCACCCCATAGGATGCTGGCTGCAGATCTAGAGTTAAGAACAAGTTAGATGGGGCAGCAACGACCTGGGTAGCTCAAGCAAGCAGTAGTTTCCCTCAGAAAGAAATCACTTAAAAGGTAGAATTATCAGACTTTGAATGAGTTTGGGTTTAAAAGGGAAAGGAATGCCTGCCCAGGAGCTAGAGACTTCTCATTTCTCTCCTGAGGTAGACAATTTCAAGATTAGTTGGGGCAATACAAGTAGACTTTAATACTTCTCATTTGTTCTGTCCAATAAATATTTGTTTGGTATTTGCTGTGTGAGGAGACTTCTCTGTGAGGGGCTCGCAGTCTGCTTGGGGAAGATACAGCTGAGCACACAGTGCGGTAATGGATATTGCCTTGGCTCTATGTGATACACTTCATCTGGCCTAAAGGTGGCTAGGAGAGCTTTCTGTCTTTGCTTGTAATTCCAGAAGGCAAACACGAGTCCCTGATTCCCTAGTCTACAAGTCTGCTAATGTACACAGCCATCTAAGTATAGATCTTGAGGGGGCGCCTGGCTGGCTCGGTCACGTAAGCGACCAACTCTTGATTTCGGGTCAGGTCATGATCTCACGGTGGTGGCACTGAGCCCTGGGCTGGGTGTGGAGCCTGCTTGAAATTCTCTCTCTCTCTCCCTCTGCTCCCCCCACTAGCACGTGCTCTCTCACTCTCTAAATAAATAAATAAATATCTTGAAAATTTCCTGGACTATCTCTACGTCTGTTGCCACTATTACGGGCCTCATCCTCGCCCACCTTCCCAAACACCTTCTCCCATAATATTCCTCATCCCCACCTTCCTAATTACCATATTCTGTGTCTGATTTGTTAGAATTCTTATCGAGAAAGGGAATTTTCTGATAACTACCCCCTTCCAACCTATGTTCAGGGACTCTATTAATCGATTACCTTTGTTTTGTTAGTGACTTTGCTTTAAGTTTGCCTTAATTTCAGGATTTTGAAGTGATTCAAAGTGGTCACATTGTTGGCTCTCTGTGTGCTCCTCGCCTTAAAAGAAGGGACTGCATTGGCTTTTCCCAGCAGCTTGAGAACCGGTATCTTTGTGGTGTTGATTCTGCTACAAGAAACATGGTCTACTTTTCCAGTTATTCATTCCAGCCCACCGTTTCTGATTTCTAGGCTTCCCTTCCAAGCATCAGTGATCAGCTGTGGCAAGACGATGAGGAAATCTACATGGTTTATTACCCAGATTAACCCCGACTTGTCGTGCACTTGAGAAGCGACAAGGTGACAGGACTCAGAGGGTCTGTTCCTTCCCTTGAGTGCACAGACTCAGTATACAGGTAACTCTCATAGGTGTCATGGTCTGTCATTTCATGATAATCATTCTTGTTCTGAATTGCAAACCATCCCCCTAAGCTGGCCACAGCTCCCCCCAAATCGAGGCAGTACAGGTCTATGATTGCCCATAATCACTGTTTAATTCATTTGTATGTGGTTTTCTCCTTATGAAGCCATTACAGTAAGAGTTGGTACAGGGCTGGAGTGACTCGGGGTTGGTTATGTGCAGCGCAGTTCTGATGGACATTTAACTCCACTTGGTCTGTTCTTGCCTACTCTATTGTGATTAAAGGGTACAGATGATTCTGCCTGATTTCTTGGATTCTTTTCTCTCTTTCTCTCTCCCTTAGTTGTGGCTGGCTGGCATAGTGCCTCCTGGATTCAGTAATCAACTCTATTTCTACTGGCTGATGTTGATACATTTCTCCTTCTTCCATAGCATAGATTCCCCCTCTGACATTTTCTTCCCAGAAAACTGCCAGGATCCTGTGATTTACTCTAGCACTTACTCTCTATTGTTACCCTCAATGGTAGTAGAATTGAGATTCTGAACAAATGGCATGTTTTTAATATAGCCAAACACTGATACATTAATCATTTGAGGCTGTTTTCCTGAAATTTTCAAATAACTAAACTTATAACACATTTAAATCCCTTGACTCTGCTGAGAAGTGCACAGTAGGAGTCAAAGCTCGGGACGAGGAGTTAGGCTGGGCTCTGAAATCCACTTCAGGCAATTATTGCCTGGAGCTTTAGAAATTTGGGCGTGTTTCCTAAACTGTTTGAGCCCTGCTATGATCATCTGTAAAGGTAACTAAAAAAAGCCTGCATCCCAGAGACTTTGTGCGTTGCTACTGAGTGGGAAGTTGATAGGCCAAGTGCCTTAGTCCATGGTATTGCAGCTAACAGACTCAGACAGTTGAGGGCGTGGCATTTGGTGTCACATCAGGGTTTGATTCCTGACAATGCCATTCAGTGGTTGTGTGACCTTGCGAGAGCTAGTTATCTTCTTTCTGCTTCCGTGTTCTCCTATGCTAAACGGGGATAAGATTTCCTGTCTCCTAGGGCTGTTGTGTGGATTCAATAGGATGGCAAAAGTAAGGTGCTTCGTAGCACAGTGCCTACCAAGCAAGTTAGTAAATGTTCAGTCAATGTTAGCTGTGCTGATATGGTAAGTTATCCCATAGCTATTATTATCACTTGCTCAATAAATGTAGTTACAGCTAAATTTAACAAAAAGAAGCTTCTCTTCAGGGAAAAAAAAAACAAAAAAAACAAAAAACAAAAACATCTTTTGACACAAAAACAGGAGGTACTATGCATGATCTGACTAAGAAAAAGGCACTCAGTTAGGCAGCCCAGCCCATGATCATGAGTCATTTTACAAGGAACGTCCACAAATCTTAGAAAAATCAGCATCGAGAGAGAGTCATAGAAGTTTGCTCACTGTCACTGTTGCATTAAGATGAAACCAGAGACTGGGATGTGGATAGTGTTCCAATATTTGTGAAATAATGGCTATTGTATAGCATGTGGGTATTTGAAAAAAGTGTTAGACGTATTTATCAGAATATATCTTTATTTAACATGGGTGGCAGGCATCAGGGTATGATATTTTCCTTGGCAAAGACAGACTCAACCACAGGGCTATTTTTCCGTAAATGACCTGGGGAAAGGCTGAGGTGGAATTTACTCCAAATGAAATGCCATGGTATACAGGTCATGTTTTTACAGAATT
This sequence comes from Mirounga leonina, assembly GCF_011800145.1. Taxonomy (NCBI): domain Eukaryota; kingdom Metazoa; phylum Chordata; class Mammalia; order Carnivora; family Phocidae; genus Mirounga; species Mirounga leonina. Next base: position 24,547,619 of record NW_023270323.1, on the reverse strand, counting down.
ATCTGAATGTAGATGGTATTTTTTTTTTCTTTTCTTGGAACATGTTAATATTATTTTCCTGTATTTGAACACTTGTGAGGTGAGTAAATGCCATGTAAAAAACAATTCCAGAACTCTACTTGGAGCAGTCTGAAAGCAGGTGGAAGTTTTAAAAGACCTCCTTTTTTTAATCTTTAAAGCTTTTCATTTTCTTGTCACAGGATAGCTAATGTATAATCGCTGTAGTTAAAGACCTCCTTAAGGGCGCCTGGGTGGCTCAGTTGGTTAAGCGACTGCCTTCGGCTCAGGTCATAATCCTGGAGTCCCGGGATCGAGTCCCGCATCGGGCTCCCTGCTCAGCAGGGAGTCTGCTTCTCCCTCTGACCCTCCTCCCTCTCATGCTCTCTGTCTCTCATTCTCTCTCTCTCAAAAAAAAAAAAAAAAAAAAGACCTCCTTAATCCCAGAATTCTGTTCATGAAAAAGTTGCTATATATTGCAAAAGTTAATATATCTGCTGGTTTTATAGATACTACTTATTGGTTGCACTCAGAGAGAATAAATAAATAGCCTGTCTCTCCTCTGCACCCTTTGTCTTCCGAAACCCAGCCCTGTGGGGGAAATGCTCCCATGTAAGAGTTTCTGGTAAATATTCAACAAACTGCTTTCAGGCAAATAAAAAAAAGTATTGGATTGCAGTGTATGCTGATTTCTACTATGTAAAAACTCCCACCACGGCTGATTTCAATTCAATGCATCTAGAGTTGGGAAGAGATGCTTACGGTCAACACCCAGCGGGCTAGAGCTGGCCCCAGCCACTCATCGCTCCTATTCCTTACCCAACACTGACTCTGGTGGGGCTGACATTAGCAAAACTCCACAGAAAAGGGTAGACACATGGATGAGAAACAGCCAATCTTGGTACCTAATTCCTTTGCCTCAGGTATGATCCAAGGGAGGACATGTGGCCCATTTAGAATTAATCAAGGTCTTTTTTTTTTTTTTTAAGGAATTTGACATTTGAAAGCTAGAGAGAAGTTCTTTCTTTGCTCTTGAATAGAAATAGCTATAATGTCATAAACTCAGAGCTTCTAGATTCTTGTTCTCCATGCATATGTCATAGGAGAGAATGAGGGCCAGCAGAGAGTGGGAAAGATGAGAGACGGATGGATGGTGAGAGAGAGAGAGGGAGAGAGAAATTGACAACATATTTGTAATATCTTTTATAGCTACATGAGGCAAAATTTCCATTATTCCTCAAGTTAACTTGAATTCAGTTTCTCTAACTTGCCATTTAGTACATATCTGGCATATTCAAATGATACAATACTACAAAACTATGAAAATGATGATATAGAAGCATAATAATTCACACTTGATTTTTCCATAAGTACTGTGAATTTTATTTAAGATTTTTAAAAACTCCTAAAAATGCATATGGATGAAAGTCATATGTTTTCTATGGCTTTTGGTTCCCTCTGTCCCTTGAAAATTATCACTTAAATGGGCTAAATGATCCATACTGTGCACATACTAATTTTTCATTAAAATGGAAATATACATATACAAAATACCCACAAAAAATAACCTCAGACCCCAATTTGAGCTCAAGACACACAGATCTAGAAAAATGATAGATGGAGATAACTATGTTTTTCTTCAAAAAATAAAAACAAAACCAAAAAAACCCTTCTCCCAGTACTGTATACATTATCTTAGAACCATCTGTTTCCATGGCTGCTCAGATAGCTATATGATTCCTATGGTGCCAGAAATTGGAATTTTGATTCCAAAAATTTCCACAAATACCTCTTGCACATTTTTATCTATTAAAGGAGCTGCTACAAAGATCTGAATGTTGAGGCACTGTTGTGTCATGGTTCAGAGCCACGGCTGAGTCTCCATCGTGGTTTGGCATTCCCTAGCTCTGTGATCTTGGGTAAGTATTCAACTTTAAAAATCGGTTGTCTCATCTGTCAAAGAAGAATATTTATATCCGAGGAGGTTATTATGTTTTTGTCTGTCCTGCAACCCATGCCAGCACCTTGTCTGAAATTTTCCCTTTCCTACCTGCCATCTACATGACTATCCTGGAAATTGCCAAAGTGGTGAAGTAAGGGTGAGTTTTTCCACTCTTCAGCCCACTCAAACACCTGCCCCAGTGTTTTCCCTTTTCCATCACTGCTGTATTGGGTAGGTCCGGTTTCCTATGCTCTGTTTTGGGGGTACTCGTGTGTGTCCCGGGCTGATGACAAAGATAGTGTCCACGAGAGGCTTTGCAAAGTTACAGGCATAGGTAGATGCTCATATATTGGGCAGTACATCGCTGAAGTAGAGGCAGCTGATAATGGCAGCCAGTCTCCGCCCAGTAGTGATGACAACCACGGACAGGGCTTTTCCGCAAGCACGAAGATAGTCTGTGATCTTGGCTTCCACTCGGCTTCCTGGAGCTGGCCACTTTATGATGATGGGCCATGTTTTCATGCTAATTTTCCCTCTCATCCCTAATTCCCCTGTGATCCTTCTGGTCTGGAGATTCTGCCTTCTTCTGAAGTCTTGGCTCCACCATTCCCTCATCTCTCTCTCAGCCCAGGTAACCCTCAACCATCTCCCTTCCAAGTGTGGGAGTTGGAGTCATTTCCTTCCCTCTATTTTGGCTTTTTAATCTTTGTTACATAAAGTCTTTGACCCACTTTCTTCAGGGACTTCCTGTTGAGTGTCAAGAAACTGGTTAGGAAGCACAAAAAACAAAACAAAACAAAATCCAACCAACCAAACTCCATTAAACCAAACCCATAAAGGAGTATACATGTATTTTTCTTATTTTACTCTCCTTGTAGAAAAATGCTAAAGCTTCTGGATTCCTCTGAACAATTGGGAGAAGGATGAAAGTGCTTATATAAAAGGAAGTAAAATCAGAAAGACTGCCATTTCAAGATCTTATTACCTTAATATAACAGACATGACCTACTGAACACTGCTGGTCTGGTGTTGGGCATCTGAATAAACCTTGGCTAATAGTGTCTCTTTCTAGGAATATTAGAATTGCAACTCAGAAAGGATAGCCTTTCTTAGGTGTGAACATTTAAGATGTAAAACTTAAATGTTAGTAGTGCTCTTGTTTCCTGCCAGAGGAAATCCATCCACAGACCAAGAAAGAAGAGTGTGGGAGACTTGCAAAGAGAGCAGAGATGACAGACCCAGTGAGGAACTTGATAACACTTCTTCCAGAACCTGGTGCCATTGGTGCCAGAATTCTAACTACATTCCTATTTTATTGGGTTTTAGGAGTTGGATTTCTGTCATTTGTGACCCAGCATCCTATTACAAAGATCCATCTTGTGGGGTTTCTGTGCAATTTACATACAGTAAACTCTTTTGATTTCTTAGCATAATGTCTGGCCCTTTATAAGCCCACAGGATGTTGTTGTTATTGTTTAAGACAATTCACTTTTTGCTGTCTCACTTGTGGTATCAAGATTTCTTAATCACTACTCATGCTTGTCCAAGACAAAGTGATTTATTCATTCACCATCCATTCTATCCACGTTTAAGTTAAGGAATCATTCCTGTTCTTTTTCACCATCACAAACCCTTAGGAACCACCACTTACTTAGGGCAGCGTCTGACACATAGAAAGCAGTGAATGATTTGTTCAGCAAATGCATTTGAGATGTAATATAGGAATAATTGATTAATTTCTCTGCTTTAAGAACAAGCAAATTAAAATATCCCTCCTAACTGTTGCCACACATATTGAAATCAACATTTTGTGTTCATGAAAAAAATTCTGGTCATTTTCTTGACAATGTCTGATAAAACTTCTATTGAACAAGAGATACTTTGGTTTTGTATTAATTCAGAAAACTGACCTACTCCTGAAGGTTTGGAATTATTTAATTAAAATCCACACAACGTTATTGCGTTCTGAACTTATCTTGACCTAATGGAGGAAGATCAGCTTTACCTGGAGCAAAAGGTGCAGAATCTCACCATGTCACAAAGTTTGCCACATATCTTTTACTACACATTATGTATTTAAACTTCCTTGTTTGCAGATTTTAAGAGATATTTCAAAAATGGCCTCTGTTGTGCATTGGTTGTGTGATTTATGGTAAGGAGAGGATCATTTTCTAGGAAACCATGTTAATATTAACCTCTGCTGTTTGACAGAAATGTTGACTTAACCAAAGTACTTCCCTAATAACTTACCTGGATTGACATTCCATTGTGATTCCACTTAGTACTATAGAAGCTACACATTATTTATCAGCAAGTTTTGTACCTTATTTTACTGCCACAAAGTGGATATAAACATCTTTAAAGAGACAGACTTTGGCCTTTTTCCTTCCTTTAAAACCATTCTTCTCAACTGTTATTCTTTCCAATGAAGCTTTGTCTGTCTCTCTTTTAGAGAAGAGAATGTCAGGGTGTTACCTAATGAAGCCTTCAAGAATAAATTATACACATACAAGGAAAAGAAAAAACCTCTGTTCGATCTTATTTGAAGACAGATGGAGAAGATCCAGGGTTTAAATTACGGAATGAAAGAATAAAGACTGGCTTTAAAGCAGTGAAAGTTTGTTTTGTGATGTTTTTGTTTGCCACAGATGCTTTCAAGAAACTGCTGAAAGCTATGAGTCCACTCCCTAGAGAAATCTATGCATCAGTATACAAAAAATTCATGACATTTCAGAGTTCACAAACATACTAAAACCCTTCTATGAATTCTGTGTTAAAAGAACAAGTTCCAAGTAATAAAGATTGTTTAAAACTTAACTAAGTTGCTTTCCATGAAGATTGTTTCAAATGGGAAATACGGCCTTTGTTGTTTTACTTCTGCCCTAACTTAGTATCTGTTCACTGGAATGCTGCCATGCTAAAGACATCGCCTGCGCCGGGGGTCTTTGAGAGAGATGTTTTTGTGCACCTGTCTGAAACAGTACCTGCTACAATGGGACATGCATCATAATTTTGGGAGGAGAAGGAATTCATAAGGAGTTGACTATACAGCATTGGATGGGAAATTAAATTTAGGTTCATTAATCATAAAGAAGCCAATGCCCCCAAATGTTCTAAGTATTATCTTCTAATATGATAAATAAAATTGGGATGAGTTATTATTTTACAGAAAATAATAAATGGAGAACACAAAAGTGGGCTGGGCAAATTTGTTGCTATTTTATGGCCAGAAGACTTCCGCTACTGGTAACGAGTTTGTACATGGTTTAGCAGAGTGTTAATCCACAGGGACATCTCATCCCTCTAACGATATGTATTTTTAAAAATATGAATGAACATCATGGCAAACAAAGGATAGTTGATGTTTTCCTTCACTAGTGTATGTTTAGAACAAAAGCACATGATAGATATATATGTATATATATATACACACACACATATGTACATATATATATATGTAATAATATAAATATCCATAGGTGCCTCTGGAATAGATACAAACAATAAATAGTTGCCTTTGGTGATACACACTGAAATTTTAGAAACACAATTACTTTATCATGAGATCATTAGATCCAATTTCCTCCACTTCTATTACCATCATTGTAAAACACCATTATCTTTTGCACCATCATCTTCCAGTCAATGTTCTTATTTAAATAAACACATCCATCCAAAGGATTTTAACCTATTGTCTCCTACTTTAATTTGAAAAGCACAGAATACATGCCCTCTAGATTCTTGTCTGAGGATGCTACATGCAACTGTTTGCTTTTGGTTCTCAGATCAGAGAAGGCTGATATTTTCAGAGCACTTTGGAAGGATCTGAAGTCGATGTGTTCCTCTTGATCAATGTTTTTCAGAATTTTTTGAGTGAGGCCCGGAGTAAAGATACATATGTATGACTTATTATACTCTATGTGTACATAAAAACAAAAATTCCTGCAAAATATACTATGCTGACCATCTGTATCATTTAAATACATACTTAAAGTGTAATCCACTTTAATATTTACTATATTCCATTCTTTCTATTTTATTTTAATCTCTTTCATGAAAAATGCTGTCCCCTGAATTGATTTCACAACTTCTGAAGAATGAAAACAGCTTAAAAAATCCTACTAAAAGTCAGTTTCCCAAAATTTGGTGTGTAAAAAAAAATCTCAAGGAGTTCTTTCAAAATGCAGGTTATTAGGCCCACCTTCAGATATTCCGATTCACTAGTGCAGTCCAAAAATCGACAATATTTCAGAAGCTTCCAAGATCATCCTGATGCAGATTTTGAGATGTAGGTTCTATCTAGTAATCCACGTCCGATTCTTGGATTAAGTTAGAGCAGCTGAAAATTATACACTGACCCTAGGCTCTGTTGGCTTATAACAGGGTTACTTTTACTGAGAAAGCTTCCGTGTCCCGTCCTCAGTTTTCACCGAAAGATGCAAGAAACAATTTACCATCACACTTTCATAGGCATATCATTGAGACAAAAGTCTTCACAGCATAGCAGGGTGGCCTATGTGAAGCCTCAAGGAAAATTATTTTCAGTACTACATACCTAGGAAGGCTTCTCTTCCCTTAAAGAGTTGCTCTCCTCTCTTATCACAAGGGAATATCATATAACAATTTTGTGTCACAACAGCTAAGACTTTGTCCGAACTATTATATTCCTAGCACCTAGAACAACGGCTGGCTCCTAGTCGATACTAACAAAATAAATACTTGTTGAATTGGATTGAATTGAATTGAATCGAATGCTTCCTTTTCACTTTGGCTGCCAACAATATTGGAGACAAATTCGTACCTCAACTTTGACACCATGGAGATCTTACGACTTACGTATATGCGCACTCACTCCTTTGTGAGTTTTGACAAAATCTATGCTGATTTGTGTGCTTCTGGGTTTTTATGTGGCCAACTTATATATGTGATGGTGTCTATATAAACAAACATCACCGACAACTATTATGTGTATAATACATAATATTTTGAAATCATTTTCATGTGTATAACTTTTTCTCCTCACAAGAAGTTGATATAAAAAAATTAGAGAGTTTTCATGATTTACCCAGTTCAGACTAATATTTTCTGCCTGTATGACTCCTATTCCTTGCATTATGCTGGGGTTGACAATTACAGACCATGGGCCATATCCTGTTTTTGTGTGGCCCGTGAGCCATACAAAACACTTTTAAAGGATTAAAAAGAATTCGAGGGAGACTAGTATTTTGTGATGTGTGAAAATTGTAAGAAACTTAAAACTTCGGTATTCATAACTGAAGTTTTATTGGAGAATGACCACACCCATTTGTTTACATATTGTCTATGGCTACTTCCAAGCTACAATTACAGAGGTGAGTAGTTGCTACAGAGGCCAGAAACCCTATGTGTGGCCTGCAAAACCTAAAATGTTTACATTGGGAACTGTACAGAAAACTGGCCAACCCCTGCATTTTACCTCCTGCTTCAACCAACCTACTTCTTGTTGGGAAAATTCTGACTTGCAAAAGAGGAGTGGCAGGCATAGTGGTTATCCGTGAAGTAGAATATTTACCCGGATTTTAGATAAGCTGCATAAATAAATCTCTGCTCAAGTGTAAACTAATTCTGCTGGTTTTTTTTTAAATTAAACTTAACTATTCCTTGATATTTCTGTTCAGTTTATTGTGCTTGCCCAAACTGAAGCAATTTCATATTTCTATTGCTATTAAGCCATCTTTCAAATAAATAGACATTCCTTTTAATCTTAGTGGGTCTATACTTTGGTATTTCCTCTGGGGATGGTCTAGTTTCTATAACTTGACCTAATTTGTAAAGATAATAATATTATGCTTTAAGCTAGAATTATGCCCAGTCTACCCTTCACATTAGGTCTATGGAGAGTAAGGAGGCTTGGAGGGTCTGAATAGGGTTTTTCTCACCTTGCAATGTAGGGTTTCTGTTTCTTGAGCCTTGCAGTGTAGTTTCAACCTCATCATAGGATGGAGGGAAAGAGGGGTAAATGGAGGAGTATAGACAGAGGGAGTAAGACTAAAGAAAAAGGTGGAGATGGTTAGAGGGAGTTGAACAAGTGATATCCAACTCGTCTTCATAAATTCCTGTGGAAGTCTGGAGTTCTGGCTTTTACAACTGGAAATAAACTGGGTCAAGCAGTAAATGTTAACTCAAGGTCACGATCTGCCCCGCTGCTCCTGAGCTCTTGGTTTCTACAGGCTATCCCTCTGCTGTGTGTGTCTGTCCTGAAATTCATAATCCTCTCAAGCCTTCAGGATGGGCTGAGGACTTGGATGAAATCATTACAAGAACAGCATAAGCCTGTGGCTATAGAGTATTTGTTTCCCTACAAATATTGTGGAAACTTAGCCTCCCAAGTCTGCTGCTGACAGAGAGCTGGAGACTGCAGTGTCTGTCTAATTATGCTCCAGACCTGTCTTCTGAATCATTTCCCCCTCTCCACTCTCCATTTCGTGTTAAAGCACATTATGACAATGCCTCCTGATGCAATCATCTGGAGTATTCTCAAGAAAAATCACTCAGTGATCTGGGAAGATCTGCTATGGTACTGAACAAGATACTTAACCATGTGAAATCACAACCAAAATGGTTGCATCAGAACAGGAAAGTTAGCACCTATCTACGTTTTTCCTGTGTATTTTCCTGTGCTCTGTCATAAAGGTTCATCTTGTTATTCTAGTCTGAAGAAGAAGGAATGGCGGTGGGGGGAGGCAGAATTTTTAAATTAGTTTTGGGTAATTTTGCCTTGAAAGAGTTTCCGGATCTAACATTATTCTGGAGGAGCCAGCCTGGGTGTGGTCGAGCTTCAGGGGCCTCATCTGACTGCCCTCTCATTCCCATTTGGGGGTCTGGCTGCCATATTTTACTGGTTCTCATCCTTTCATGCCAACATAATACTGTCACAAAATTGCTAAAAATGTGCCTCTTATGGACAATGTGCTGGGGGGCGGGACGGGGAGAAACAATTCGCCCTGCCCTCCCCTCCTGTGAAGCATCTGCTCAGCACGCAGTCAAATCATCCCACTGTCTGAGCACCCTTGCCTACATGGTGGCCATGAACCTGTCGCCTTTGTTCCTTATGCCATGAGTGACTGTCAACAGGGAGACAGGGATGGTGGGAGGAAAAAGAAAAGATGGAAATGAACATTTATCAAGTATTTCCTAAGCTGTGTGCTTTAAGTGCATTTTTTACTTGATTTCGGAACAAGTTACAAATGTGATTAGCCCCTTGGAAATAGCCCTAGTGGATATTCTTCCTCTTCACACTTTATAGATGATACAAACTACTTCTCAGAGCGGTTAAGCACCTTGCCAAAACCACATGCGAGTGAGTGGGCAGCATGTTTGTCCAAATTCGGTGTCTGTTTCCACCAGACCGCACACACTCACAGATCCATGAGCGGCCAAGGAAAGGCACCTCCACCTTCTCTGAGAACAATAGTAGTAAATACATTGCTGGGTTGCTGTCATAGATTATCCAGAATTTGTGTATATGCTCCTTTGTAGGGAAATGGTATTAGTGTTTCTATCTTTTTCTTGTTCTGTACGGATTTAGGGAGAGTCCAAGTTTTGTTTTGTTTTGTTTTCAGTCATAAGTAAGTCCTGCCCTGTTACAGCACTATTTGTGCATTACATTGCCTATTTATTAGTATGCATCAACCAGAACTTTGTACTGTACAGACCTTGGTCCCTATGTATCTGGAATATGTGTCTTGAGTTTTCCAGATTGGCTTTTCTTACTTCTTCCCAGAGCTTCTGTTTATTGCTTCAGGTGCAAGCCTCAGAGCTTCTCCTCCAGTTCTATCTATTTCATCCTCCTGACAGACTGTCTATGGGGCCCTGGGCGTATGCTCCTTCCTAATACAAGGAAGAAAACATGAAAGCAAGAAAGGATAAAGGAAGGAAACGGTCTGTTCACTGGCAGAATAAAAAAGGAAGCACAGATTGTGGTAAGAAGGAACACATCTGTATTTCAGAGTAGTCTTTGAAGCTTAGACGTGAAGGCTGGTTATTATGAACTCAGTGTGAGGTTACTTTCCTTCTATCATCTTACACAGAGATTTAGGCAACCCCTAATGGCCACCTCTTTTTTGGTGGTTGGCTTATTTCTTCTTTATCTGTGGTAATTAAATATGCCATTTGAGTAAATCCCTCAACTGAGCTTAAAAATTGATGACCAATAAAAGTGATCCAGCACCTGACTGATCACTAACCAGTAATCTCATTACTGTTCTGGATTAAATTATGTAATTAGTTCACATTACACATGGTTCAAAGCAATGGAGCCTAGAGCAATTTACATTCTCATGTGCTTTTTAAAGAATGGCCCCCCAATGTTTATAAACACATCAAACAAATTAAATAGTGGGATATCAAAAGGCCTTTCAGTCTTCATGCTGGAACAGGTAAAAAAATTCAACAATCCCTTGGGAGAAGTAGTATACCTTTTGTGACTGTCCTTTTTGGGATTACATAGACAATGGGCTTGTGTATCTTCGGCACATGCTTTCCAGGTGAAGTGTGCTTCTCTAGCCCACGTCATGTCATTTCTGCTGAAGTCACTTCTCTGCCTATTGTCACAGAATTCCACAGTGGTGTGTTTCCATGATGGACAACTTCATTTGATTGAATCAGCTTTAGCCAATACACTCAAACTTAGAAACATTTTTTCTTTTTTGTTGTTGTTGTTGTAGAAAATATGTATTGTGACTCTTGCAGGAATTTAAGGCTGGCGTTTTGGTAACTGTGAACAGTGATGTGCTGCTATTAAGCAGCAGTTGCTTACTTATGGATGTTTGTTTTCTTGTGTCCCAGCCTCCTAACAATTTTAGATAAAATTTCTGCATAGGATATTAATCATGGCTCTTTAATATTTTCCAATGATCCCTCTATGCTGAGGGGTTTTTTGTTTTGTTTTTGTTTTTTTTTGACACTGGCTGAAAGACAATGTTTTATTACTTTTATGTACAGAAAATTCAACAGCGTCCACTCAGCCCAGTTTGGTGGCCAGTTCTTTAGCCTTTGCCTTTTCCAGCTTGGCGATGAGAGCCACAGACTTCGGACCCAGGACGTTGCCTCCCCAGTGGCGGCGGATCTCATTGTATCTGTCATCGTAATTGGTACTGATGGCTTCCACCAGCTTTGCCAGAGCTCCTTTGTCTTCCAAATTGACCTGTGTGAAGATAACAGTGGTGCAGTTCTTCCTGAGGACAGATGCCCCAGCCAGGCCTTCCCCTTGATAACGCAGTAGGGAGGCCCCATCTTACGACACAGGGCAGGCAGGAAAACCACCAGCTCAATGGGATCCACATCATGTGCAATCACTACCAGCTGAGCCTCCTTGTTTTCCACCAAGGTGGTGACAATGTTAACCCCAGCTCGAAGGACTGGTGGCCTCTTAGTGGGGACATCCCCTTTGCCCGCAGCTTTCTTCTTGGCCCGGGCCAACAATCTCTGCTTCTTCTCCTGCTTTGTCTCTGGTCTGTACTTGTGGGCCAGCTTAAGCAGCTGAGTAGCTGTCTGGTGGTCCAAGGCCTGGATGAACTGGTTAATTGCGGGAGGCACTTTCAGACGTTTATAGAGAATAGCTCTTTGCCCTTGCAGCCAGATGTAGGGGGGCCATTTGACAAAGAGGGAGAGGTTCCTTTTGGGCTGGACGTCCTGTCTGATGCCAAAATTCTTGGGCCACTTCTCGAACAGGGGATTGACCACCTTCTTGGCCTCCTTCTTCTTCACGACAGCAGGGGCTGGGGCCACCTTCTCCCCCTTCATCTTCTTCCCTTTCGGCATCTTGGGTTGCTGGAGGAGAGAGCTCTATGCTGAGTTTTAACTGTGGGTTATGGGAGAAAGAATTGAAATAATTTTTTCCCCTTAGAGAGTGTCTTGCCTTTCATTCATTCTGGCTGAGCTCATAGCCCTCACCATGTCGGCCTCCCCTGTTTTCTTATCTTTTCCAGGTCTCTCTCCTTCCTGTGGGAGTAACAATGGCCGATCCACAAACACAATTGGTTTGTATCGATCAAAGGAAAAGAGGAAAGCGGAGTGTTCTGGGAACTCTCCGTGATCCAGAAAAAGTAACAAGGCATTAAATCAATACAGAAAACAACTCGATGTAATTCATCCTCACTCTTTATTCCACAATCTGAGATACTTTCCACAGTCTGTGAACATTTCCAGGTTTTATCAGTGTTTAGTATAATGTCAAGTCATGCTTCTCTCTATGGCAACATGAGAAAAGAATGCTCCTTCTAAACCTGAAGGATAGAAAAGTCTGCCACGGTAGAGATGTATTATTTATATAGCAATATGTGGAAATGTTTCATTTCTGATAAGTTGTAGTCCCAGATAAGAGAAGTTTTGTATCATTAAACTCCAAAACCTTAGAAAATATATCGGTGTCATATAGAGAGAATTCTAGAAATAACTTTACATTTTTTCAATGACTCAGAGTATCATTATGAATATTAAATCTCTGTACTTTTCTAAAAACAATTCTCTCTTGATGGGTTGGTAAGTAGGTCCTATACTAGTAAAGGGTAAAAAAAAAAAAAAGGCTATTTTCTGATAACATACTGGATTAGTTTGCTAGGACTACCATAAAAAAATACCATAGGTTGAGTGGCTTAAACAACAGAAATTTATTTATTTGTACCATCTGGGGCCTGGAAGTCTAAGATCAAGGTGTTGGCAGGTCTTGGTTTCTTCTAAAGCCTCTTTTCGGTTTGCAGATGGCCACCTTCTCCCTCTGTCCTCACCTTATGGACCCTAGACTGGATCATGGCTCAGACTATGACCTCACTTTTACTTAATCTTCTCTTTAAAGGCCCTATCTCCAAATATGGTCACATTCCGAGGTTCTGGGAGTAGAGAGGCTTCAACATATGAATTTTGGAGGGACATTTATCTTTTTACACATACCTACTGTTGAATTCTGACAACTACATTTGTAATTTTGATTCAACTGAGGAAAAGTTGTGAATAACTGAGATGTTAGGAAGAGTTGAAGAGAAAAAATGCCAAATCACGCTTTCTTTTAAGAAAATATTTTTCAGAGTTATTATCTTAGTCTGGTCTTCCCCCAAAATCTGACCCGAAACAAGGTAGTTTATTTGGGAAATGATCCGGGGGAACAGGAGTGAGTGACCGGGACTAGTAGGGAGGGAGAGAAAGCTGACATAGGAGTATGTTCCTGAATCTGCATCACCTTGGGCCACTGGGGCTCAGTCTTGCGGGGACCCTCTGAAAAGCCATGTAAAACGAATGTTCCTCAGAATCTTCTCTTGGGAGGACAAAAGAGAGGAAGAATTACCTACTCACTTCTAATCCCCATTGATTAAGACTTGTCTGTTAATTCCTCACTTCCAAATTGGGCACACATGGGTGTGCCATGCTGAGAAGTCAGGGAGTATCAGAGAATGTGGTGCAGCTGAGGTGAGGGGTTAGCGGGGCTCACCTGTGTGACACTCATGGCCTCCTCAATGGCTGGAGTAACAGGTGGGTAGAGAGGCTATGAAGTAGGCACAGGAAATATCCAAACCCTTGACAAACACCACCTCCCCCCACTACCAGCCAGGATCCTTGTTATTATCAAGATAACTGTCAACATCGTAATATATAGGGACACCTATTGACAAAGACGCTTGAAATCCTTTATCTGCGATTTTGCTTTCAGCAGTTTCAGTTGCTGATGTCTGGAAGCAGGTGATCCTCCTTCTGACGAATCATCAGAAGGCCAATGGTAGCCTAAATCTAAGTCATGGGGCCTCCTAGGCGTTTTATCTTCTCACCTCATCACAAGAAGAAAGGTGAGTAAAGTACAGTAAGATATTTTGAGAGAGAGAGAAAGAGCAAGAGAGAGAGCTCATTCATATAATTATTATTATTTTGTTTTATTTTTTTTTAGAGAGAGAAAGAGCATGAGCAGGGAGGGGCAGAGAGGGAGGGAGAGAGAGAATCCCAAGCAGGCTGCACACTCAGTGCGGGGCCCGACATGAGACTCAATCCCACGACCCTGAGATCATGACCTGAGCGCAAATAGAGAGTCAGATGCTTAACCGACTGAGCCACCCAGGTGCCCCCTCATATAACTTTTACTACAGTATACAGACGGTCCCTGACTTACGATGGTTTGACTTATGATATTTTGACTTTAGGATGGTGCTAAAGTGATATGCATTCAGTAGAAACCCTGCTCTGAATTTTGAATTTGGGTCTCTTCCCCGGGCCAGCTGAGCGGCATGACCCTCTCCCATGGAACTGGGAGCAGTAGCTGCAGGGGGCCCCTGCCATCATGGGTGTAAACAACCCACACACTTACAAGCATTCCCTACCCACACAGCCATTCTGTTTTGCACTTTCAGTCCGGTATTCACTAAATCACATGAGCTATTCAACACTTTATTATAAAATAGGCTTTGTGTTAGGTGATTTTACCCAGCTCTAGGTTAATGTAAGTGTTCTGGGCACATTTAAAGTCGGTAAACTAAGCTATGATGTTTGGTAGGTTAGGTGTAGGAAAAGCACTTTTGACTTATGATATTTTCAGCTTATAATGGCTCTGTCAGGACGTAACCATATCATAAGTTGAGGAAGATCTGTATTGTTATAATTGTGTTATTTTATTATTAGATCTTGTTAATCTCTCACTGTGCCTAATTTTTAAATTAAACTTTATCATAGGTATGTATGTATAAGAAAAAACAGTATATATAGGGCTGGCTACTGTCTGTGGTTTCTGGCATCCACTGGGGACCTTGGAACGTATCCCTTGCCAAATGGGAGGGGACTTCTATATCATTACCACGTGCAGAAACATTGTGCTACAACATTCATTCCTATTCTCTGGAACTCAGAACAAAATTTTATTATTTCAACTTATGTTAGGGGCTTGTATATGGTCTATATAATCAATCCGGAATGTCATCCCAACTATAAAATCCATTCACATATTTATTGAGCCTTCACCTTGTGTTAGAACTATGTGAGGTGCAAGACTTAGAAACAGGAAGATCCAGCCCTTGCTTCTAAGGAACTCATGCAGTAACTGTTGGGTTTATTGATTGTGAGCAATAGAAACACGCCAAATATAACTTATGGAAAGAACATGGGAGGATCACAGGCTTGAGAACAGGTGTTGAGAGGCAGTGACCAAGGCACCTCCAGACAGTAGAAAGAGAAGCATAGCGCGGTTCCATAGCAGGAGCTGGTTGGTTAGCAGCTGCTGCCATGTTGGGTGATGGATCTCTCCAACTGTTTCTTCCCTCCTTTTTTGAGTCAGTCGAGGTTCAGAGTCCCAGGAGAGTGCACATAAGGGGCCAAGCTTAGCTTCTAGGCCTGTCTCTTGATTCCGTAAGGTAGACCGGAGACCCGTTTCTGTGGTCTCCTTTATGAAACAGGAAGGCGGTCCCTCCTACCCAAGACTACCCGTGACGTGGGGAAGAAGCATTTGTAGGCTGGACTGGCTTGTACTGCTTGCTCGTGAGAGCCAACCACTAAATTTTCAGGAAGTTTATAAGCCAGTTGTTAAAAACAGTAATTAATTAAAATTAAATTATATTAACTTGCAATTAAATAAATTATATTGAAACAAAGATAATAAATACTCAAAACTTACCACCTCCTAATGGTTTTAGTACATTTTACTATTATTTATGTTCTTAAGGTTATTTACATCTACTGTGGCTGTGGAGTGGAAATATTATACATTGTGCTACTGTGCATCACGTTGGTAGCTTGAAATTGGCCAGGGTGGGTCTGTTTTATGTGGTACACATTCACAAATGCTACAAAGTAGGACTTGATTTGTTATTTTGTTGGTTGTTCAGACTTAAGAAAGTCATGGAGAAATGTAAATAATGCAGATGAAACGTAAAATCGTGTCACATCTTCAGCCATTACATTATGAAGAGCTCAAAAAATTGAGGAAATATTCTCTCAGTATTCAAAAACTATTATAAGATTCAACAAAGAACTCATGTCATCGACAAACAAAGTTCTGACATACATCTCTGTTGTTTTCCTTTACCATACTCATTTCATACATGAAAACACCAACAACATTGGAGTTGTAACTATACTTTGTCATCACTACAACTTTTGTAGTTTGGCTACAAAAGTTACAAAACAACAAAAGCATTCTGGGAGAATTCATTGCTTTATGGAGTTTACAATGAAGAGAGAGTATTATATATTTTCTTATTATTTATAGATTGTTACATGTTCTTTATATGAGTAAAATTTATAAA
Organism: Mirounga leonina; assembly: GCF_011800145.1. Classification (NCBI taxonomy): domain Eukaryota; kingdom Metazoa; phylum Chordata; class Mammalia; order Carnivora; family Phocidae; genus Mirounga; species Mirounga leonina. The sequence goes on along the minus strand of NW_023270323.1, from coordinate 24,531,425 downwards.
AAATGTATAATAAATTATACATTTATAAATATAATAATATTTATTATTTATAATAAATTATAAAATGTATAATAAAATTTATAATAAAATAACATTTATTATTAAAAATACTATTCAAAAAATATTTTTTCTCCACCTGGAGAGCCAGTTTTTAAATATTTATCAGCACACCACTGGGTAAGTAATTTCCCCAAAGGAAATCAAGATGCTGAACAGCCAAAAATATAAATAAAAAGTGTCTCCTAAGATACAGATATATAAGCAGGCAATTAGCACAACACATGGAGCATACATGAGCAATAGAGTTCAAAAAAGAAAACAATGTAAGCATGGAGAAAAGAATGAAGGGAGATGAAGGACCGAGTTGTGGGTAAGTTAAAGGGAAGTACATTATTGATCCTGTATGTCAATCATGAAACATGAGACTACATTCTAGCCTTTGAAAACGTGGAGCTGAGGTGAGGAAGGGGGATTGACGGGAGTGGCAAATGTTTGGAAGAGGTTTTCAGGTATATTTTAGAGGGTGCTATATCATATTATTTCCTGTAATACCCAGATAGTACTTGGTGTATGGTAGCTTCAGTAAATATTTGGCCATTGGATGGATAAGCTCAGCACTGTGTGTCGCATAGTGACCCTGGCTTTGCTATTTGCTAGCTGAGTGATATCGAGCAAATTAATCTCTCAGTCCCTCAGTTTTCTCATCTGTAAAATGGAGCTAATAGTATTAGCTAATTTACTGTGTGGCTTTGAGAACTGAAAATGTTTGGTGCATGTAAAGCCTTAGAATCAGCACCCATCTTGCTGCTGCGGCTGCTGCTTCCTCGCGCTCCTCCCCCTCGCGCTCCTCCCCCTCGCGCTCTTCTCCTCCCCTTTCTTCATATTATTATTTGAGCTCTGTGTTTTCTTCCCTTACTTACAGGTTGCAGTGATTACTTCTTTTGTTTACCGTGTCTGCCTCTTATAGGACTACTTATCTCCTTCCACCTTTTTGGTGAGAAATTAGAAAAGAGCCCTGATGGCAACCAGGCCACAGTATTCTCAATGGAACTCGTGCTTTGCTAGGAACAAGCCATAGACAAGGCCGCCACCTGACCACAGAAGTGACTAAACACCCCCCTCTTCTGACTGACGGGGATGATTGCTGCTTCCTTCCCCAACGGCGACTCTCGGCTTGCCTTCCTTCTCCACCTCTCAGACAAAAAGCGCTAGGATTCCCAATCCCTGAATTTCCCCTGCTTCTTGACAGCTTCTAATCCAGAACTGGTCCCTGCTTTTTTGACTCCTTAGAATCATCCAGCATAAACTCAAATCCCGTAAAAAGCCTTTCTCAACTCCCACTTATGAAGATGCCCCTGTGGTTCCTGTGGGTGCCTTGTCCCTTGCTACAGCGAGCTAAATACACTCACCCATTTTATTTTATTTTTTTTAATTTTAATTTTATTTTATTTTTAATTTTAATTTTATTTTTATTTTAGCATGCTTCTGGCAATCTGGGTTTGTCAGCCTCAACAGTGGTTATATAAAAAGTCATTGGCTGAAAAGACAGAAAACCAAGTATAATTTGTTAAGAACTGTGTTAAGTGAGAACCAATGTGACTTTTAGTCAGTTGCTAAGGGAAGCAGTATATTGCTAGGGGGTTGAAAGATGAAGATCCACTTGTAACGTATTTGAAACCAAGCCAAATTCTGGAGAATTGAGCTGACGTGTAAATGTGATATTGTTGTTTCTTTCTTTATTTATTTAGAGGAAAAATCCCGATCATCAGAAATGTTGGATCTACAGTACAAAGGACTTCTTATTTCCTGAACTTATTTTTGAGTAAGTTGCTGATATGATGCCTCAGCACCCCGGAATACTTGAATGTGTTTCCTACAAGAAGGACATAACCATGATACCACCCTCAAAATTAGGAAATTAACATTGATGCCTTATTATCCTGTCATCCTCAGATCACATTTAAGTGATATCCTTTATAGCAAAAGGATGAAGCTCAAAATCACGTTGCATATACTTGTCGTGTCTCTTTAGTCTCCTTCCATCTGGAGCAGTTCCTCATCCTTTCCTTGACTAATGATCCTGACACGTTTGAAGATTTTAAGCCAATTATTTTATGGACTGCCCTTCTATTTAGGTTTGTCTAATATTTCCTTATCTTTAGATTCAGGTTCTGCATCTTGGCAGGAAGGTCTCAAAAGTAATGTTTCATTCCTTTCTTTGCATTTTACCAGATGGGGCACAATTACATTTTGTCCTATTGCTGGTGGTGTTCGCTTTGATCACTTCGATAAGGTAGTGTCTGTCAGCTTGTCCACTGTGAAGTTACTCTTTGTCCCTTTGCAGTTAAGGTTGCTTTTTTTTTTTCTTGAAAAGATATTTTGAGACTATGTAAAATCCTGTCTCATCATAGTTCCAATGTGTTTGTTCAGTGGATTATTTCTATTAATATGGGCTCATGATTTCCTCTTTAATTTAATGTATTTTTAAAGACTATATTTTTAGAATTGTTTAGGTTCACAGCAAAACTGAAAGGAAGGTACAGAGATATCCTGTATGTCCCTTGCCCCCACACATGCATAATATCCTCAGTTGTCAACATCCCCCCACCGGAGTGGTACATTTGTTAAAATTTTAATTTAATTGGTTATAATCTGCTACTTTGTATATATTTTGACCTTGAAATTATCTCGGACTTGGCCAGTAGGAGCCCCTCCAATCTGGCGTTGGTGTCTTTTGACAAGTCCGCATCATTTTTGGAATACTTCCTTGCTTTCAGACACAATAAAATATTCTAGGCTCATCTTGTACTTTTTCTTCCCCAGCCTTGGAATCAGCTGTTTCTTTAAAGAAGCCCTGTTTCCAGTGGATAAAAGTCCTTAGAAACCAAGGTCTGACTGCTAGGTGTGCATATCACTTTTGCTCTTCTCAGGCCCTTGCGGGGGACAGGGCTGGGAAATATATGTAAACACGCACACCACCCACAGACAAGCGCCTCCGCAGTAGTATCCCCTTAGCTATGGTTTCTCTGTCCCTGGTGTCGGTTACTATGATCACCCAACCGCGGTCTGGGAGCAGATGATTTTCCTTCTCAATGATAGTCAGGAGGTCAACAGGAACCCGACAACCATGTTACAAGGCCTATGTCATTTCCCTCACTTCATCTCACCACATAGGCATTTTATCATCTCACATGGTTACTGGGAGGGTGAACACGGTACAGAAAAATGTTTTGAGAGAGGAAGAGAGAGATCACATTCACAGAACTTTTATTACAGTATATGGTTATGACTGCCCTATTTTATTATTTGTTATTATTGTTAATCTCTTAAATCCTGATTTAAAAATTAAACTTTATCATACATCTATATGTACAGGAAAAAACAAGGCAGATATAGGTTGTGGTACTATCTGCAGTTTCAGGCATTCCCTGAGGGTCTTGGGACATATCTCCTGTTGATAAGGGGAGACTACTGGATATTTATTTCTCTATCTATCATATAGATAATGCTATAAAGCCCTGAGTTTACACTGACATCTTCAATTCCAATCAGTTAGGGTTTCTTTCCATCTTCGTAACTCCATTCTTTGGCAGTGAAAAACCTGCACCGTTTTTTGTAATATACTTAATGTATATTTTATATACCGAAGTATATAATGTATATAACTCACTTCTTTCACTGATCCTGCCTCCTTGCCTCCCAGGGATATCCTCTTCACTCCGTTTAGGTTTCTTTTTTTTAAAGATTTTATTTATTTATTTGACAGAGAGAGAGAGACAGCGAGAGAGGGAACATAAGCAGGGGGAGTGGGAGAGGGAGAAGCAGGCTTCCCACCGAGCAGGGAGCCCGATGCGGGGCTCGATCCCAGGACCCTGGGATCATGACCTGAGCCGAAGGCTGACGCTTAACCAACTGAGCCACCCAGGTGCCCCATCCATTTGGGTTTTAGGTCCTCATGCTAGGCACCTTCTTTATTCCAGCTGAGCTCTTATGCCCCACATTGGGCCACTCTCCCACCCAGGAACCTTCCTTTCCCGGGCTCTGACACCCTACACTGAATCACCTTCACACCCAGACATCCACTTCACCCAACTTGGGCTCCAATTCCCCACACCAAGCACCTTCCCTTTACAGATGCCCTCCTCATTCTGCTTGGGCTTTGACCCCCTGTGCCAGGCCCCTCCTTCATGGGTGTCATCCTTACACTCCTCAGCTATGATATCCCGCACTGGGCTGTGTCTCTGTGGAAATACCCAGGCTCTGACACCTTATGCCAGGCTGCCCCCTACATGGATGTCTTCTTACCTTTCCAGAGCACTGACATCCCACCCTGGGCTGCCTCTCTGAGTGGACACTCATCTCACACTGATCTTGCTCCAAAATCCCACTCTGGATCCCCACTGCTGTCCTATGCTGAGTGGGGGACACCTACCACACTCAGCTGCACTGATTGTCTATGGCCGATATGTCCAAGTAAGTGAATGGAGGAGGAAGAGGGCTGTGGGTTTATTTTAATTAGGAATTTCTAACATCTGACTTTAATTATCCATAGGTTTTAATAATTCTGGCACTTTTGTTTTTCGGTGGTAGAACCTGTGGACCTAGCTTTTTAAGACATAGGAAGTACATGGAATATTTTTATTTTTGTTAGACCCAAACTATCACTGGCTCTCCCTTGATCAGATTAGATTTCATGCAGGCCTTTCTCAATCTGGGCCCTATCTGTTTGTTTTGCATCCTCTCCTGTACTTTCTGCCACATAACTGAGCACTTCACCTCCTCTGAACTCCTTGTCCTACCACAAAAATGTCTTGCCTTTCATACATGTGCAGCTGCTTTTCCTTCTTTCTGGCATGACCTCATGCCCTTTTCTGTCTAGAAAGCCCTGACCCATTCTTTAAGACGCAGATCAAATTATCACTTTTCAGTGAAAATTTTTCCCAGCTTCCCAAGGACGAGTAGGTCCTACTTGCTTCTGTAGAGAGTTATTTAGAGTACATGTATTAAACTTCTGCCCCTGACTGTTTGTATAGCCTTGTACAATTGCTTAACCTTGCTGAGTCTATTTCTTCATCTGTGAAGTGAAGATAATAACACAACTGTATCAACTGCATAGAGTTGTTGTAAAGGAGAATTTTGATAATGCATAACCCATTACAAATCCACAAAGTGCTAATTATGACTATGATAACAATGATGATCTGATTATGTCTCCCCGAAAAGATCATGTGTTCTTATAGTCCCAGAGCTTAATCCAACATCCAAAATACAATGTAATAAACATTTTCTGAAGGAATTTATCCATTCTGCAAATATTTTAAAGTGTGTATTCTGTGAGGCATGTGTTATTCAACATTGTGACCAAAATAGGGATGCTGCCTGACCTCATGGAATTCATAGTTTAGTGGGAAATAGAAAATTTAGCAAATAATCATACAAACGTATAAATAAATAAATGCAAATTGTGATCAGCTTGAGAAGGACAATACTTGTAAGATCAGTAAGAGAATGAAGAGGTGCTAATATGGAGTAGGAGGTAGAAAAGTGTTTCTGAAAAAGTGACATTCGCCTGAGACCTGAAGGCTGAGTAGAAATTAAACAGGTGAGATGTGCACACCAGAGGAACAGTATGCGGGGTGGTGTGAGGCAAAAAAGAGCTTGGCTCTATCGAGCCAGGTTTCAGGATGCTGGGAATGGAGATGAGGGAGAGGAAGAGTATGAGATGAGATTTAAGAGGTGGTCTGGGCTGTGTCAAGTTGAACTAAGGAATTTTGTGGATTAGAAAGCCTACAATAGAAAGCCATCGAACTTTTTTAGTCTGAGGTATGACCTGATCCTCGTTTCTCAGAAAATACTCCGATGATAACCTACAGGAGGAGCACCTTTAAAAAGAAATGGCAGCCTCAGGGACAGGTTGAGACGGCAGAGACAGAGAGAAGGAGAGAGATTGGAAATGCATTGGGGACATAGAACAGACAGGTCTGGTGATGGGTTGGGTGCAGTTTGGTGAGTGGCAGGAGTTGTTGGGATGGCCAAGGTTCAGGCTTGCATGGGAGAAAGAGCAAGAGCAGAGGGGCAGTTTACTCAGATGGTGGAAACTGGAGGAGGAACAGTTTCTCAAGAGGAGATGAAGAGTTCAGTTTTGGACATCTGAAGTGCGTTTGAGATGACTGCAAGCCGTCTCAGGAAATGTCAAGTGTGTGGCTGTCAACGTGGAGATGGAATCCCATCTCATTAATGCCAAACCATTAATTTTATTTACATAATCTTTCTGCATAATTGTCATATTAAATGTAACCTATAGAGAGTTGTATTTGCAGAAAGCTAGTGGCCTTCTCTGAAGGGTAGTGCAGTCAGTTCGGCCCTAACACCATTTATGTGGTCCCCAAAATGGAAGTGCTATGAAAACTGCAAAAACCACAGGGTTTATGGGAAAAATGGGTCACAACACTCAGACTTCATCAGTGACATGTTTTAAAAAAAAAGATAAGGGGCGCCTGGGTGGCTCAGTCGGTTAAGTGTTTGCCTTCAGCTCAGGTCCTGATCCCTGTGTTGCACTCCCTGCTCAGTAGAGAGTCTGCTTCTCCCCCTCCCTCTGCTCCCCCCCCCCCCCGCTCATGCTCTCTCTCTCTCTCTTATGCTCTCTCTCAAATAAATACGATCTTTTTAAAAAAAGATCAGAACCAAATAAAAATGGTAGCATAGCTTCACACATATTAAATATTTAAGAAATACGTAAGTAACTACAATCAATACAGCACTTTGTTTTGAGAAGGACCTGAAATTTTATGTTCACAACCCTAAATCCTATGGCATGTTTTTCTGCCTTTGGAAATTTTTTGAGGCTTTCTTATTTGTACTTATGGCTTGTTCAAACAGCCAACAACTTTGGAAATTTAAGCCATGTTTAAAACCACTGAACATGCCACTAAAAGGAGTGGTCTAAAGGGAGTCACTTGCAGGGTTTGGTGATTTTTATGGAAGGTCTTTGTAGATAGATCGCATTTTTCTCTTTCTCTTTTTTTAATGGAATTTTCATTTTTGGATAATTGTGAGAAAATGACAGGAAAACAATCTTAAGGGACCCCTGCTCTGATCAGAAATCTTTACATATTGGCCAAGGGGGGAACAAGAGCTTAGAAAAAGCACTTTCTCTTTGACTGTGAGAAAGATTGTTTCCATTTCCAATTTTCTTACGGTGTGGTCTTCAATTCATATGCTTAACAATCTTTCTACATTTTCTGCCTCTTGAGGCCTTATTATTGACTTTTCAGCACTTGAAGTTGTTCCAACCATAGAATTTTCATTTATTTCCCAGTGTTGTCTCTGGTGCTTGGGAAATACCACATGTTATCTAATTTCTGTCAAAATGCCTTATCATTTCAAGCTTCTCTTCAATCCTTCAGGCTCTTCTTCTGCATGAAAACGTTGGCATTTTGAACCATTTAGACATATCTAAGATAATGAATAGATTTTTCTTTTTAAATAGACAAGTTTACAAATGCAAAATAACAGCAAAAAACCTTGCAGTTTAACACACCCGTTAAATGAAGTTGTTAGTAGATGTTCAAGGGCTGTGCGTGTGTGCACTTACGCATTTGACTTGTCTCAGATCAGCTGGATGCAGGTCTAGTTTTTTTGTTTGTTTTGTTTTGTTTGTCTTTATGTAATGTTTTCTGCAGATGAAATCATGCACAAACAGATGTAAAATTCATATTATTCTCAAACTGTTTGCTAATATATCAATTACCTTGGAACAAATTTGCATTTTCGAAACAAGCATTATAGAAGAACTGACTCTATTTACTTTACCCTTCTTCTCAAAATTTCCCAGTAGAATATCCAAGGTTTGGAAACTAGAAATACTTGTGTTAGCCTGGGAAACAAGTTTTACTCCTGAAAATTTGCAGTGAATCCATTCTCAATGAGATGGAAATGGTGGTGAAATGGGTAGTAAGTGGATTAATTGTTTGATTCATATTCTAGATCTTGAGTGACTTTTTGTTTTATCCTCAGCTTCACAATAGTTTAATTGGATTTCAAGAAATGACAGTTTTTGTTTATAAGTGTATCACAAAAAACTGTTCTCTTCTCATTATCTATTTATCCATCATCTATCTACCCATCTGCCTTGTGCCAATTCAGTCTGAATAGAGTTGCATATATGACAAATATAAGAACCCCAGAAGTACTTTTTAGGTCATTTTAGTTTAAAAAAATCTCATTTTTAGGTATAATAGAAGTAATCTAAGCACAGAACTTAAAAAATCTATTAACCTTTATGCAAACTATATATTTATTTTGTACATATTTCTATAAAGGATCTGGTGTTTTAATTTTGGATCTGGTGACAAACATTGGTTGCTGTATATGACAAGGTTTATTTTGCTTGATAAGTACCAAAATTAGAATCTTTAACAGCGGATGATGAAAAATTCACAATTTATTTTCAGAAAAAGTACAGATTATTTATTTCTACCATAAAATGAGCCAAGTTTAGTAAAAATAAAAGTTTAATACAAATCACATACACACACAGACATACACATGCACACACACACAGAGCAATGGGAAATTACCATTTATAATCCTGAAAAGGTATTTTTTTTTAAAGGTGATTATTAAGGATACAACATAGCAGCAGCATTAAAGCAAACATATCTTACTTTAATAAACAGTCCAAACCTATCTTACATGAGGAGTTCACAATGGCCAGTAGGAGCTCCATTGTTCCATCTTTGTAAAAGGCTAGATGGATGAAATTTTTCCCTTAGATCAAGAACCTCTGACATGCGTACTGGACATCTCAGAATTAAGAGGACATTTAGGAATCTTGGTTATGGTTTCTTATACCCTGCTGGTCGTGTAGCCATATTCTTGCTGTGTAATCACCACCAATGCCATTGATATTTTATCTTTCTCTTGCAAAACTCTAGATTTGAAAACACTGGCACCTTGGGTCCTGGGAATGTCCTTTAGCAACTGAACCCTGTTTGACTGTCACTACTGGTATCACCAAAGGCAGAGGGGTCCCATGAAGATTAGGTACAAATCATCAGTCTCACCATTATCAATAAACAATGCTAACAAGCTGGTACAAATGTCCCTGAAATTTTTGGATCCATGGGTACAAAACAACATCATAATCATAGGTTTCATTCCTTGACCAGGGATTAAGGATTTTTGGTAGTTCTTTTATTTGATAAAGTAACACAGGCCAATTCTAGTCTTCCTGGAATCAAATCCTGAACAGCCTGAAATATTAGGAGTTGGCCTGGCATGGAGAGCTGACATTAAATTTGGGATGACTGTTTATTCAAAGGAGTGCTGAGTATATCAGTAGCCCTTCATAGACTGACTGATCCATTAACAGATACAGCTTTTAGACTGTGTTACTGACTGCATATCCATCTTGCAACTACTATTGCATATGTGCATAGAGAATTTATCAGGAGCATCCTGGGACCTGTAGGACACAGTTGTGAATTATTCATTTAAATGCAAATTAGACTCACCAGCTGTTGTTCATACTAATATTAGCAATCTTAAGGAGACATTTTATCCAAGCAACCAGAGAGGATATAGGTAATAATTTCACTTTAAAAAAATTTTTTTATTGTTATGTTAATCACCATACATTACATCATTAGTTTTTGATGTAGTGTTCCATGATTCATTGTTTGTGCATAACACCCAGTGCTCCATGCAGAACGTGCCCTCTTTGATACCCATCACCAGGCTAACCCATCCTCCCCCCCCTCCCCTCTAGAACCCTCAGTTTGTTTTTCAGAGTCCATCGTCTCTCATGGTTCATCTCCCCCTCCGATTTCCTCCCCTTCATTCTTCCCCTCCTGCTATCTTCTTTTTTTTTTTCTTAACATATATTGCATTATTTGTTTCAGAGGTACAGATCTGTGATTCAACAGTCTTGCACAATTCACAGCACTCACCATAGCACATACCCTCCCCAGTGTCCTTCACCCAGCCACCCCATCCCTCCCACCCCACCCCCCACTTCAGCAACCCTCAGTTTGTTTCCTGAGATTAAGAATTCCTCATATCAGTGAGGTCATATGATACATGTCTTTCTCTGACTGACTTATTTCGCTCAGCATAACACTCTCCAGTTCCATCCACGTCATTACAAATGGCAAGATCTCATTCTTTTTGATGGCTGGATAATATTCCATTGTGTGTGTGTGTGTGTATATGTATATATATATGTGTATATATATATATATATATATATATACCACTTCTTCTTTATCCATTCATCTGTCGATGGACATCTTTGCTCTTTCCATAGTTTGGCTATTGTGGACATTGCTGCTATAAACATCAGGGTGCACATACCCCTTCGATCCCTACATTTGTATCTTTGGGGTAAATACCCAGTAGTGCAATTGCTGGATCATATGGTAGCTTTATTTTCAACTTTTTGAGGAACCTCCATACTGTTTTTCAGAGTGGCTGCACCAGCTTGCATTCCCACCAACAGTGTAGGAGGGTTCCCCTTTCTCCGCATCCCCGCCAACATCTGTCATTTCCTGACTTGTTAATTTTAGCCATTCTGACTGGTGTGAGGTGATATCTCATTGAGGTTTTGATTGCCTCTTTGGTTAGATTTATTCCTAGGTATCTTATGGTTTTGGGTACAA
>NW_023270323.1:23868846-23885164 GCF_011800145.1 Mirounga leonina | reverse complement strand
ATAATATAATATAATATAATATAATATAATATAATATAATATAATATAATAATAATGCTTTCACCACCTAGTTATATTACCTACTATTTTTATAATTATATCATCATCATTAGCAGAAACTTCCATTTCTAATTATGAATAGAACCACATGAAGCCATCTTAGATGGGCTATTAATAGTAAGTCTGAGATCCTATGCAAAAGGCAGCTTTCATTATATACTGCTAAAATATATTTTCATATAACTGTATATGACATCTCCAAACCATCGTCAACATGATTTGGAATTTATATTTGCAGTCACAGAAGTCACAATAACTAACGCTACACCAACTGTCTTAGCATTCCATTTGCTGTGTAACAAATCACCACAAACTAAGCAGTTTAAATCAACACTCATTTGTTAATTCACAGACTTGTAGGTCTGAGTCTGGGCAGGGCTCAACTGGTTTTTTTGGTTGTTTTGTTTTGTTTTTCAGTTTTGCACAAAGCTGAAATCAAGATGTCAGCCATGCGGAGGGTTCTCATCTGAACATTGGAGTCCTCTTCCAAATTCATGGGTGGTTGGCATACTTTACTTCCTTGCAGCTGTATAACAGAGATCCCAGTTTTCTTGCCAGCTCTCAGCCAAGGCTTCAACTGCTAGAGGCTTCCTTCAATTCCTTGCCATGAGGCCCCCAGAGGCAGCTTACAACGTGGCTTCTTACTTTCTTCCGGATCAGCAGGAGAACATATCTCTAATACGTCACCTTCTTTAACTGGGGTCAAGCTCACCCAGGAAAATCTTCCTTTTGATATCCCATCACATTCATAGGTTCTGCCCACACTCGGGGGAGGAGATTGATTATACAGGGCATGTGCACCAGGGGCGTACCTGGAGCCAACTTAGGATCCTACTTACCACACCAATTTTCCTGAACACTCTCCTCCACAGAGCAACCAGTGATCCTGAATGCACCTCTTCCCTGGAAGCCAGGGTCAAGGTGAAGCCAGGGACTGAAACTCAAATGGAATAGCTCACTTCCATCTATTTCACATACTGGACTTCCTGTACAGATAGTTATTCCTTAATAAGTTGTTATCCGAGTAAACAAAATTGTTTAATAAACCTTGGACCAGATAAATCACTTAGAGATCACTCAGTTACCAAAACCTCTTCCTTCATTAACATTCCATGATTTTATAAGACATAAGTTCAAATCAATCATATAGCCTATAGTCTAAAATTTATGATAGAGTGAAAGAGCATTTAATTTTCAATCAACTGGACTCAAGTTCTGCATATACCAATTATTTGTTCTGAAATTCTGGGAAATCTAGAGTATCACTCACTTCAGTTTTCACAGTAAAAGTGGTGATAATAATTGTAGTAATAATAAAAACCTTCATAAGATTATCACGAAGATCAAATAAGATAATGTGTATAATATAGTATAAAATGGTATACGTGTGTAATTATCGTGTATATTATCAGTATTATCACTGGCACCCTTCTGGTTTGTTCAACGGAAAACCAGTGCTTTTACTGGCCGACTCCTCTTCCTTCTTGTTCCATCTCATATGTATTCTGTATCAGTGGAGGTGGACACAAGCAACAGAACGTGTTGCTGTGAATCAGTAATAATTGGTGAGGACGCGGAAGGCCTCTGTGGTATACCAGTCAGAGAGTATGCACGTAATTCCAATCGGAACACATTTTATATAGTAGGGCCAGTGGGATGCCCAAACACATCCTATACATATTTACAATATTCTTAAGGATATATTGAAATGGATACGCTAGGAAGTTGTCAGGCTACCCAAACCCCAAACAAATGCCCCAACTGTGGCTCAAGAGCTGTTATGATAGAAAAGACCAGTGGGAGCCATTGAGGCACTGCCTCCTTAAAAACAAGAGTAAACTTAAAAAAATTACTATATTCTTTAAAGATTTTTTTTTTTTTTTAATTTGACAGAGAGAGACACAGCGAGAGAGGGAACACAAGCAGGGGGAGTCAGAGAGGGAGAAGCAGGCTTCCCGCTGAGCAGGGAGCCCGATGCGGGGCTCGATCCCAGGACCCTGGGATTCTGACCTGAGCCGAAGGCAGACGCTTAACGACTGAGCCACCCAGGCGCCCCCAAAATTACTGTATTCTTATTGAGCCATTCAGAGATTACTACACACAAAGACCTAAAGAACTCCAGAGTGATGACTGCTGTCACTTCTCCACTTAACTCTCCAATCTGAGCTAGTGTAGAAGATAAATGGGTTTTAAAGAATGATACGGAGTTTGTATACAAGTAATAAAGTGGTGATTATAATTATAGCTGCTGTTCAGATACTGTTACTGGATAAAACTGACATAGCCTGTTTCACCTCTGCAGTTTTCATTTGATAAATGTATTACCTTTTTTTCTCTACCCTGTCAAGAATACCACCAGCAAACTGTTTTCACCTGTCAAGGCCAGCAGTTTATGTGGGCCATTCTGCCTCAGGGATACAACAAATCTCACACAATCCCACAGTATGTACCACTTTAGTCTTTAATACTTATGTTACTGACAGGTTCTAGAAAGCTGCAAATAGCTATTATTCCATATGACTCTCTAAAACAAACATGTGGCAGAGATTGAGAAAGAAATCTCATAGAAATACATGATCTTGCCACCTCAGAGAAGTTTTGAAGAATCCATTGGCTTAGAGAAAATCAGCATACTTCTTTCACAGTAGAGAGTAAGTTGCTCTGTCTTGTACACCCAACCACCAAGAAGGAGTAAGAACATCTAGTTAGCCACTCTGACTTTGGAAGTGACATTTATCACTGACCCATTCTCCAGATTATTTTTAAAAGTTGCCAGTTTTGAGGGGCCCAGGATAAAAAAAAAAAAAATTCTCCCACTTGGTGCAAGTTGCTTTATTTTTAGTATTCATGATCAGATGACTGTGTTTAATAAGAGAATCACAGCAGAGTCCTCTGTGTTATATGGTATAGTAATAAGGCCAACTTTACCTAAGCAAATAACTTTTATTTTTAAGAAAATATCTCCTAGCTTCCTACTGATGTCTGGTAAAACTGAATGTCTGGTTACAGGATGCCAAATAACCATGCAAGTTGATCTTTTATTCTTGAATTAAGTGTTATCTGATTAATTTTGATATTATGACAGGCATATCTAACAGACTTCCATCTCCATCAACCAATGAAAGTGAGGTATATGGGATCAGATCCTGATGGCACAAATTGTTGATCATTCTGTTCACATGACCCAGTACAAATGCTCCTAACACTTTTCTTCTTCCTTAATTCATACCTTTTATGTTCCTGGGGAGTTCCTCTTTACTAATTAGCTAAAGACGAAAAACCTCTAGCCTTTTTTATTGATGCTTCTACAAGATATACAGGAACCATGCCAAAGCGGACTGTGAAAGTGTTACAGGCTCATTCAGAGATAGAGATAAAAACAATGAAGAATGACAGTCCTCAGCTGGCTGAATTTAAGCACTATGCCTTACTTTCTACTTTATCTGAAGGAGCTATAGCCCAAGGTTAGGATCTACATACCAATTCCTTGGTTGTCTGGTCAAGTAATCAGAGTCATGAAAGAAACAAATTGGAATTTTGGTGACCAAGAAGTTCAAAGGAAAAGTTAGGAGAGATTTTTTTTTTGGAATAGGCCCAGGATCTGAGGATATCTGTATCTTGTATAAATGTTAACCAAAAGGCTCCCTGCAGAAGAGGTTCTTAATCAGATGGGCTGGCTAACTCCTTCTGGACATGTCAGTTATTCTCCTTGTGAAACCAGCTCAGCACTCAAGTGGCAGTAAATAAAGCTGTGCATGGGACAAAAATATGAACTTAATCTCGACAAGGCTAGTCTGGATCTCACTTCTGTTCATGGCCCAACTTACCAAGTACAGGATCCATCCCCATGATGTGATACATTAAAAAAGATAGCTTCATAATGTACTGCACATCATGGCACACATACTTTATGATGAAATTTGTATGGCCCACTAGAGCAAACAGACAAGAATACTGGGTGCAAAGCTAAGGGAATCACTGTCACAACATGCAGATGATCCAATCATGGTACATGAAAGTGCCATGTCAAACAAGTTGAAAACCATCATATTAAGAGGACCAACCTGATTGATCACACCATCTAATTTCACTGTGGAAGATTTAGCAATCATTCTCACAGAAACAGAAACTTGTTTGGAATTTAGATTTATTTTTATTGCTTAACATGAGCCTCCCAGCATCACCATCCAAATTCCTTAGACAACCATGTATATCTCACATAATGATGCTTCCAACAAATGAGTTCAGTTGGAACAAAAACAAATAAATAAATAATAATGAAATAGGCTATCATTTAAGATTCATTCTTTTTTTTGTATGCGTCCCAAAGAATGACCTTTTGAAAGCTTAGTTTGGGAAATAAAACATTGTGAGACTGAGCTACTCTCTTGCATGAAATTTTATGCTATGAACCAGTTAATGACATATGATACTATTCAACAAGAGCCAAAGTGTAAAAATCCATGAACCAGGGAGTGAGTCTTTAAAAATTATATGCAATGACTAAATATCAGTTTTTCCCCTGACCTTGTGATTCTGTGTACTGCTGACTTGGGTATTTTAATAAAAAAGAGAGGAATATATCAGCAGGGAACACAATACTTCCACTGTATGAGAAGCTGAAACTGTATGACCAAGCCATTTTAACCTCTTCATTGGCTAAGATGCTTGGTGAAGCCAAGGAGAGCACGGAGTGGATAAAAGAAGCTACAAACGTAAGTTATGACCCAAAAGCCAATGAAGAAAAAAGCTTGCAATGATATACATGCACACTTTGTCATTTTCTCTCACTTTTTCTTTATTTCCCCTATTATGATATGTACGATGAGTAAGGAGGTATCTATATTTACCATTTCATCTACAGGTTATGGAATATTTAGATGATAATATAACAAAGCTGGGAAAAAACTAGACCTGATCACGGCCCCTAGACATGTATGATTTTAGGATAGCACCCATTAGGATATAAGTGGACCTGTAGCTATATTCAGGGAATTCTACATTTCCACTAAGAAGGGGATATTGGGAATTGTATATATGGTGAGAACAGTGTCCTTGGGAGCCAAAGGGCAGAATCTATTGCTGATCTTTCTCTTTTTTTCTGCTCAGTATCTCTGAAGGCAACTCCAACAAGCTGCCAACCATAGGACCTTTGCTTCTGAACACAGGAGTAAGCATATACCCCATACTAAGCCAATCAGATTCCTTTTTAAAAAAATTTAATCTTTAAAAGAACACTGAAGGAACTGATGTGGCTGTTGGAACTGAGTCATCCAACCCTAGCACTCAGAGTATCGCCATGATTCTCTGCAAAGGAAGATCTCAACATTGCTGCATTGTTCTAAACCTAGCACCTGTTTGTTCAGCTATGTACTTCTTTGAACTATGCAGGATACTTTCAATTAATTCTTTTTTATTTGTTTGTTTAAGGTGGTATAGTCATATTCTGTTGTTTGTAGGCAAATAATCGTAAGATGAAATGCCTGAGAACTCACAGATCTAACTTGCCAAACTACTCCCTCCTCCTTAAATTCCCATTCACAGTTATCTCAGAAAGCCCCAAATCTGAGTGGGATTATAAAATATACCAGTAATTCTGGAATCTAGCTATGGAGCAAGAATCACCCATAAAATGTGTTAACAATACATATACTTAAGAAACACCCCCAAATGTTATTAAACCAGAATATCTGGTGTATTTCTCACAAATCCTATGGACTAGTATATAATATACTTCATATTAAGGATTGAGACCTACAGTTTGATTAGACTCTCAAACTGAAATCTGGAACCCATTGGACAATTGGGTCAATATTATATTCAAATGCATTCAGTATCATATTCAAATATATTTTTACATCTTCAATCACCAATTTATAAGTTATAACTTTTAAACTTTTGTAACGGTTAAACTTTTCATCTAGGCAGTTTTTTTAAATACCTCTAGGATTTGCAGTGCAATAGAATTTAGTATAGTTTAACTCTTACTTAAATGATCTCCTACTAGACAAAATTTCCCTGAAGCAAAATTTATAGCCTTACAGTATATCCAGTGAATAAAAAGTTTCTTCTGTTTCAAGAAGAAATGTTTTTCCCACTATTTTTATTTACAGCTGGTACATCCACATTACAAAGTAAATAACAGCAGTTCATTTCTGGTATGGCTGAGTAGTTTCTATCCAACCAACTCTCTTTTAGATAACAACTATAAACACTAGACAAAACGATAAAACAGCTTTCTGAAGTCACTGGAAAATAAGCAAATCTAGGAATACGCTGAAGGGGAATTGAAACTTGGAAGAATGGAATGGCACACTGGGTAAGTTTTCTGGTTTTACAGCTTTTTTTTTTCTGAGAGAGATCCACATGGGGATGGCTGAAACTTGAAAGGGAATCTATAGTTTTACTACTTCAAATTCAAGTACGGGGTTTGAGCATCAAAGCACCTAAAGATTGGGGCAGGATGGGAAAGATTTGATACAAAGTTCTACTCTGCTCAGGATGGGAAAAGGTTTGATCCACAAAAATAAAAACCACAGAAGGTGATCTCAAAGTTCTACGCTGCTCAAATCTCTGGCTGACCCTTGTACTATGTGTATTTGGGGCAAACTAAGCAGCCAGCTAAGGCTAAAAGAAATGAAGAGCGATTACAGTTTAGAATTTGATTCCAGCCAAACAAACAAACAAAAATACCAATACTATCTGGTAGAATATAACAGACTTCAGAAGCTCTATAATGTATCCCTCAAAATGTCCAAGATGCATCCCCCATTACTTAGATATGTAAAGAAGTGAGAAAGGGTGATGCATAATCAAGAGAAAAGGCAACCAACTGACACCAAATCTGAGATGAAACAGATGTCAGAATTAGAATACAAAGATTATATAATTCCTCAATGATATAAAGGAGAATATGCTCATAATGAATGCACAGGTAGAAAAGCACAACAGAAAATGAAAGAGAACTAAAAGCTACAATACTAAATATGCAATAATTTTTTTTAATCAAGGGAATAGGCTTAACACATGTTGGAAATGACAGATAAAAGAGTAAGTGAACCTGAAAACAGACCAACAAAAAATATCTAAAAAGAACAGAGGAAAAGATCTGAAAAAAATAAACAGAAACTTCAGTGATCTGTGAAACAACATCCAAAGGTATAACATACATGTAACTGGACTATAAGAAAGAGAATAAAGCAAGAAAGAATTGGTTGAAAAGTTATTTGAAAAAATTATGACCAAAAATTTCTAAAATTTGGTGGAAGACATAAATTTTAAAATTCAAGAAACTCTGTGAATTACAAAAAGGATAAAGAGAAATACTACCCATCAGCATTTTATAGTCACACTGCTAAAACCACTAATAATAGTAGATCTTGAAAGCAGTAAAGAAAAAATAGCATAGCATATCCAGGAGAATAATGATATAAAGTTATCTCCGACTCGGGGCACCTGGGTGGCTCAGTCTGTTAGGCATCTGCCTAACAGGTCATGATCCCAGGGTCCCGGAATCGAGCCCCGCGTCAGGCTCCCTGCTCGGTGGGAAGCCTGCTTCTCCCTCTCCCTCTGCCTGCCACTCCCCCTGCTTGTGCTCTTTCTCATTCTCTCTCTCTGTCAGACAAATAAATGATATCTTAAAAAAACTGACTCTAATCAGAAACAATGGAGGCCCCAAAACTACAGAATAACATCATAAACGTGCTAAAGAAAAATACTGTCAACTTGGAATTAAAAATCTATTGAAGGGGCGCGTGGGTGGCTCAGTAGGTTAAGCGGCTGCCTTCGGCTCAGGTCATGATCCCAGGCTCCTGGGATCGAGCCCCGCATCGGGCTCCCTGCTCAGCAGAGAGCCTGCTTCTCCCTCTCCCTCTGCCTGCCACTCTGCCTACTTGTGCTATCTCTCTGTCAAATAAATAAATTAAAAAAAAAAGAAAATGTATTAAAAAAAATCTATTGAAAATAGCCTTCAAGAATGGAGGCAACATGAAAAACATCTTCAGGTAATTAAAAATTAAGGTATAAAGTAGATCTGCACTATAACAAATTAACTAAAGTTCTTAGGGCTGAAGGGAAATGATACCAGGTAAAATTCAGGTATTTTGGAAAGAATAATGTTCTCCATAAAGATAAATATGTGGGTAAATATATATAAATATACAGCATGTTTGTACTCCCAATTTCTTAAAAACACATTGTTTAAAGCAAAAAATACACCAAATTGTGGAGTTCATAACATATATGTAGGTAATATCTGTTATAACTACAACATAATGGAGAGGGGAATAGTAAATGGGCCTATATGATTGCAAGGTTCTTACGTTTTACATAAATTGGTACGATATTAACTCCAAGCAGACTTGAAAATTAAAACATTATATACATATATATATAGAGAGAGAGAAATAGAATCCCTAAGTAACCATTAAAAAATAAAGTGACATAGCTAAAAAGATAATAAATTAAAATAGAATTACATAAAATAGTCAATTAATCCAAGAGAAGGCAAGAAAGGAGGTACACAGGGACAAAGGGCAAGAAAGATAAACAGAACAGAAAAAATAAAACATTACACCGACTTCCAACCATATGAATAATTACTTTAAATAAAATGTTCTATATAAAAGGCAGAGATAATTAAAAGGGTAAAAAAAAATAATAACAAAAAAAGCTAGACCAAACTATATGCTAAGATACAGGTTGAAAGTAAAAATATGGAAAAAGAGACAGCATGTATAAAGTAAGCATAAGATAGCTGAGTGGCTATATTAATATAAGAAAAAGCAGACCTCAAAAAAAAGGCAAAGTATGAAAATTTCATAATTATAAAAAATTTTAATTACAAAGTCTTAAAACTTTTGGACATCCCCAATTTATCAGGAACATATAAAAATAAATTGCACTTAATTATGTTTAAACCTCATTGAATTAAGTGACTTTCATGTATTTTTTTTCATACTTGTTAAATATTCTATTACCTAATAGTTAGAGAAAATGCTCCTGAATTAGTGCATCTACATTTGTGGTGCTCATGTTTTATATGTAACATTGCTCATTTCCATCTATCATCTATACACATACACACTTGCTATGAAGTTATAACAAA
This sequence comes from Mirounga leonina, assembly GCF_011800145.1. Taxonomy (NCBI): domain Eukaryota; kingdom Metazoa; phylum Chordata; class Mammalia; order Carnivora; family Phocidae; genus Mirounga; species Mirounga leonina. Next base: position 23,875,998 of record NW_023270323.1, on the reverse strand, counting down.
AAGCTAACTAATTCCTATATTGGGTATTTCCTTGAAAAGTCTCCATACTCAGTCAAGAGATGACAATTCTTGGTAATCCCCCTTAAATAGATCATTTACCAACCAAATTATTTCCCATAATCAGTAACCAAAACAGAGTTTTATTTTTTTCTTTCATGTTTTTTCACTCCATCCAAATTTGTGTTTGTGTATATGGATGCATATATATGGTCATATGTTTATACATATACATGTCTTCTTATTTTAAAAGCACATTTCATCCATCTGTGTCACTCCAGCCATACCAAATGCTTACCCAAAAGTATTGGCAAAGAACATTTACAAAGACAAAAGCAAGCAACAGGAAGCAAGGATCATGTGCTCCTTTATTTCTATAATTGTTTTTTTTTTCCATTAACCTTAGGATCAATGCAATTAAAGAGAGGAATAATCTGATTTATTTTTCAAATCTGTTTTCAAATTTTAGAATAAAGAATGGACAGAGAGAGTGATTGAGAGAAAGAAAGAGAAAGAGAGGGAGAGCGAGAGAGGGGCAACTGGACAAATACCCAGGGCACTATTACAATGTTTTCATGAGCTAGTTACAAATGAAATAGTAGATAACTTTTCCAACACTGTGTATCTACTTGGTGTAAGGCTAGGATTCAAATGTAGGCAGTCTAACCAGAGAGTCTGCCCTTTAAACCCATTGTACCATTTCATCAAAAATAATCAAGGTATAAAAACACTGCGATGTTTTAAGGGTTCATAATGAAGTGTATCTTTATGGCGAGCTAGCATTTTAGGAAATTTTATCCACTGCCCCTCCTATTTAAAAGTTAAGGTGAATGATAAAAATACAATATCTACTTAAAACATCAGAATTCATTTGGAAAAATAAAGACTCTTCTTAATAATTAATGCTATATAAAATCTCAAGAACCTGTTCCTCAGATAGGTAAAAAAAAATCAACTAATTGATCAGCTGATTAGTGGGTTGATTCCACCTGCCATGTGTTTTCTTGACACCAATCATAACAAAGGTTCAGAAGTCTTAGAATAAGAGGGCTACTTCATCTCTCAAGATAGTAGACATTATCAAGATAGAAATTACCATTTAGAATTTCTTCTTTAATTCTGAGTACATTCCCTTTAGAGGACTAAAATCTATTAGCTGATATAAAGTATTAAATAACTAAGATTTATAAGATATTTACAGGTTGCAAGATGCATTTCAAATGAACATTTTATTTAATCCTCATAACAATCATGTGAGATAGGAATCCCCTGTTATTAGATTCACTTCACGGACCATGAAACCGAGGCCCACAGAAGTCTAGACATGCTCCCTAGCCACCTGACTGGTAACTATCAGAATTACAGCTGTTCTTAAGCCTGTGATTTGAACCTCATACTTAGTCAACCATACTTGCTATCCCTTACATTTATCATAAGTAATTACAAAACTTTTTAAATGGCAAATACCTCTCACAAACAATGGAATCACAAAGCAGGTACTATGCAACTGACAGTTTTTGTGTTCAAACCTCCTAAGTGAAAGTAGGGTGTCAAGCCTCCTGTAGGTGGACATTTTGAGGAAGGGAGTCTGGCTGGAAGGTACGTATTAGGGTTGTGGTGAGTCTTCTCTCACTCTAGCTATGCTGCACAAGGTTAATCCACAACTAGAAGCATCTTATAGTTTTGGGGTGAACGAGCTATAGTGAAAATTTTTTTATCAAAAAATTTATCAAAATCTCCCACTGAAATTAACTTGAATTTGGTTACATAAGTGGTGCTAGTCAACATAAGTAGTGCTGGTCCAAAAAAAACAAAAAACAAAAAAACAAAGGGCAACATAAGTGGTGCTGGTCAAAGAAAACACAAAGGGGTCAGTCTCTTCCTAGTTGATTAAAAGGCTCAGACTCGAAAATGCTATTTAATTGCTGTCTCAAAGTATATAATTAACAAAAGATGAAAAACTAGCTTTTTTACAAGTTCTAAAGAATGTTATTTAGCAACATCAGACACTAAAGAAGTAATTTTCTAACATCAAAGTATAAAAGCATAAATCCAGGTAATTACTAACTAATTACTAGCAGCCAGTCTCTGTCTCATTTGTCAGTGAGATAGAAAAGAACTGAAAGCATATTATTCATTATTGTAGAAATAAGCCATTTGTCATATATAAAGACAATATTAGTATCCACCACTGAAGAGCTATGTACCCATTCTGAGATGCATTTTCATTTTCAGTAGAGATGATGGTTCTACTCTGTCTAAACCCTTTCATTGTATTCCTATTTCTCTGGGACAAATGGAAATAATGTGTAAGGTATCTATCTAGCCACTGCAGGAGCTCCATCAGCATCAACAGAAGAGATTCTAAATCATTTGCTATCAGAGTAGATGGTCTTATTTGCAGTCGGCATTAGGCAACTCCAAATTTCATGTCCAGTGAAAAGAATAAAGAAGGGGAGGAAAGGAGGGAGGGACAGAGGGACTGAGGGAGAGAAGAAAGCAAAGGAGAGTGGGCTCTCTTAAATAAAAGTAGCTAGGACATTTTGTTTAATCGTACATTTATACCAGGTAAGACAGATACAATTCTAAAAGCATCTTCTCTCTGGGAGAATAACATTTTCTTTAGTAGCCTTCTTCCATGTGAATGTATAACAGTTTTTGGAAGGGAGTAGTAAATTAAAAAGAAAGACCTGCAGTGTTTATATCTGGATAAATTATAAAAATAGCTCTCCTAAACTTGTTTTATGGTCCATAAATGACCAATTCATCTTCAAATCCTTGGACAAGAAAGCCAAAAATGCTGCGGCTGGTCACCAGGCATCACAGTAAGGAGGGGGTGGGGGGAAGAGGAGAGGGGGAGAAAAAGAAAAGGAAGAAGCAGACCAAATGGAGGACCTTTGCTATGCTTGGTCCCGAGAAAACACACAGTGGATGGAGTCAACCAACTCATCAGCTGATCAGTTAGTTGGTTTTTTTCCCCTGTAAACTAGTCAAATAGGCTGAGTATTCAATTATTTAATTGGCAACCTTGCTTTTTTTATTTAAATTCAATTAGCCAACATATAGTACATCATTAGTTTCAGATATCAAGTTGCTTTGAAAAACAACAAAATCCTGCGTGTCATTCCAGTATAGATCTTTACCACAAAAATACTAATTATAATCAAATAGTAAAGAAATACTAAGAACTTTAAAATGCTGCCCCAAAAATACCTAGAAATGCTACATGAAATATAACCAACATTATTTTAAATGGAAACTTGACCTGGCAATAAAAGAGAAGTCACCAGTACCAAAAACTAAGAAAGAAAGAACTGGAAGTCTTTCAGGTGTAAGCCACATTCAGCAGCCAGGTGAAGAAGGATGTTAGGGCCGGGAAGGAGCACGGAGAGGGAGACTAGCAGCCACCTCAGCAAAATCGGGGCACAGATGTACAGACCCAAAGGAGGCTAGGAAAAAAGTACAGGGGCACAGAGACTGGGGTCAAGTCAGGACCATGGAAAGACTGACCCATCTGTAAACAGGAGAATACTTAAAACCTGTCCATTAGCAGAGGCAGAACACAGGGAGTCTTCTCAGCCTGAATGCTGCTATGACAAATCCCGTTGCTGGTCTGCCATGTCATAGCTGTAATTGCAACTGGGAGGCTTGCACCCCAGCCCCCACCCGCCAATGTCAAGTCAAAGGCTGGTGCTCTCCCAACCTCAAACCCTCATCTGGCAATATAGGCCTGCCAACGTTCTGCCAGGTCATACTCCTGGGTATTCGATCTATGATCGCACCAGAAGAGGAACTGGTAGGTCAGCAGTCAATGCCACTTAAAAGCACCCCAGCCCAGATGTTAAGATCCCTCTCCCAGAGCCTGTCATGAGGACCTGCTAGAGTTTTTGCGCTGCCCTAAGACGCGATGGGCAACAGAGGGGCTGTGCCTGCCATCCCATCTGTTTTCCCTAACATGCTTCAGTAACGTGTGTGTGCTGCCCGGCCATTTATCTCTGCCAATCTAATAATGGTCTTTCAACTTCTAAACTGTTACAGTAGAAAAAAATGTAAGTTTCTTTCTTGCTCAAGTCACTGCATTCTGGAATCTCTTGTTGCAGCAGTTTAGCCTATATTCTAACCGGAAGAAAAAAAAAAAAAGCTACATTCTGCCAGGGGTCTCTAAGACACCTGCAGGTTTGATGATTCACCTGGACTCACAGGACTCAACATATTACAGTGCTTATGGCTATGACTTATTACAGTGGAAGGATACAAAGAAAAATCAGCAAAAGGAAAAGGCATACGAGGTGAAGTGCAGAGGAAACCAGGCACAAGCTTCCAAGAGTCCTCCCTGAGTGGAGTCACACGGGACGTGCCTGATTCCTCCAGGATGAGCTGTGACCACACATAAGAAAAGTTGTCTCCCAGGGAAACTCATTAGAGACTCAGTGTCCAAGGTTTTTATTGGGGGTTAGTCACATAGGCTATCTCCGCCTGGCACATCCCCAAATCCCAGACTCCCATAAAGAAAGCAGGTGTTCAGCATCTACCACATTGTTTATATACTTTAGGCACAGTGAGCACATTTTGGGGATGGTGGAAACCTGAAATTCAAGTTCTCGGATGCCAGCCAAGGGCTAATCTTGCAGGCAGGCCTTTCAAGGACAGCAATCTTAGGATTGCGGTTAACTCTTTCCACACATAGAATAAAATATAGTAAAAATAAAAAACATTCCCAAGAACCACTCATATTAAAATTTGTGAATGAATACCCAGATAGGAAGAAGTACAAAGGAATGAATAGTAGGGCTTTAACTGTACCTATAATGTTTTATTAAAAAGAAAAGAAAGATCCAAAGCGTGTATGGGAAAATATTGATAGCTATTTAAATTTATGATGCATAAGTGTCTGTAATTTTATTTGTGTTCATTTTGTACCTTCGAAATATTTAAATTAAAAGATGCAAGTAAAAAAGTTAAAAACATACAAAAGGGAAACTATCTCTCATCAGAGCATATCATTTAGAAATGACTATGCAACTGGAGAAACAGCTATGAATCAACCCAAATGTTCCAAGATTAATATAAAAAAGTTGTAAGGTCGATAAAAGTATATCAAGTTAAGTGATTTTTTAAAAAATTTCCTGATGGGGGCGCCTGGGTGGCTCAGTCGTTGGGTATCTCTCTTCGGCTCAGGTCGTGATCCCAGGATCCTGGAATCGAGCCCCACATCAGGCTCCCTGCTCAGCGGCAAGCATGCTCCTCCCTCTCCCACTCCCCCTGCTTGTGTTTCCTATCTCGCTGTGTCTCTCTCTGTCAAATAAATAAGTAAAATCTTTTAAAAAAATTTCCTGAAAAATGTTTTAGAACGGTAATGAATACTGTGAAAGAGAATCTGAGCTTAAAGCAATATTAAATAGTCATCCATCAGCCAATCAATCATGAATGCCCCACACATCATTCTAACCATAAAGCCACAAAGTTCTTTACACAGCCTAGAAACATTACGGACAAAGTAATAAGAGAGGAAACCACCCAGAACTGCAATGTACAATAGTTAATTAGCTAACAATTTACTTCCATTTTCCTAATGATGGAGAGGCGAGGAGCAGGGGAGGCTAGGAACATGCACATGTATGCATGTGTATACACTTGAAAAAAAGAGACAGAGAGACAGATGGGAAGAGAAGAGAGGACTCAGGACAGGGGAGACAAAGAATGAATATGAATGAAGGAGAATGTATTTCTGGTGTCCACCACTAATTCTGGTACTTCCAAATCTAAAATGCCCTAGAGGTGCAAACATCCTATGTTTTCAAATAATACTTTTTCATTATGCTTTTTCAAGATGTTTGACCAAGTTCAGCTTATAAAAAGAATGTAAAATAACAACTAAAGCCATACTTAAGCAAGTAGGAAGTACCAGAAGATTTAGAGAGTGATCACAGCCCTGTAGTATTAATCTGAGAAGGCCTGCAGAAGAATTACATTGTGAAATATTAACCAACTCTGGAAGCCCCTGAGGTTTTCTGCATGACCATTTATATTTAAAATAATAAGCACACTGATTTTATGGTGGTGATGATGATGCACCAGGTGATGTTCAAAGTATCTTATCTCCTTTAATTCTTGAAAGAACCCAACGGGGAAGACACTGTTTCTTCCCTCGTTCACATGTGCAGAAATGAAGGCCCTGAAAGTTTAAGTAAATTGTGTAAGGCTGGAGCCCAGATTCACCTGGCAGCTTAGATCCAAAGCCTGTATTTTTAACTTTCCTTATTTCACTCACTTCATTTCCTATTATCTCATACTTTATGAAAGCATAATATTCAACCAAAAATAACTACATTTCCTATACTGATTACTCATAATTCTGGCAAAGCTAATGTTATTATACAGGAAGGAGCAAAAGGGTATGTTTCTCCTATGAATTAAAAGGAGGCCTCAGTAGCATTTCTCCCATACCAGTATTCTAAAGCATAGCAAAAACACCTGTGTGGGAAAGCGCCTCATTTCCTAAGCTGTTCTATAAATACCTGAATGCTATTTTTAGAAAATAATAAAATAAACTGTTCCTGAAAATTGTCATGCCTTCCTAACTTCCCAATGATGACCCCTTTTTCCTGGGCTCCTAGAAAACAGAAATCCGGGCCAAACATTTTTTTTAGTTCCTTTTATGTCCAGGGCAATGGAAAATCACTATGAGCTCACAGGGATAAATAACCACCTTAGAAAAGTGTACTGATGAAATTCTAGGGCCCCAGACAAGGGCACTCCTCTCTTCCAACTTCTACAGCGCTCTCTGCTCATCACACTGCATCTGTGGTACTGTGTTCTGTCTTGGGTGCTATTACTGAAATGGGACAGGAGAAATGCTTTACAGGGAATAAACTCCTTCTCTAAATAGCACTTTTCACTTCTAAGATACTAAGTGGTTTATGTATATTATCTCTCTTCTACTGCTACAATGGGTGTTGGCCAAGTTAGGGTACAGGGCTGAGGGTTGGAGGAGAAAAAGGAAAGGGAAAGGGAAAGGGGAAGGGAAGGGAAGGGAAGGGAAGGGAAGGGAAGGGAAGGGAAGGGAAGGAAAGGGAAGGGAAGGGAAGGGAAGGAAAGGAAAGGAAAGGAAAGGAAAGGAAAGGAAAGGAAAGGAAAGGAAAGGAAAGGAAAGGA
>NW_023270323.1:23868597-23868836 GCF_011800145.1 Mirounga leonina | reverse complement strand
GAAAGGAAAGGAAAGGAAAGGAAAGGAAAGGAAAGGAAAGGAAAGGAGGAGAGAGAGAAAGAGGAGAGAGAGAGAAAGGAAGGGAGGGAGGGAGGAAGGGACGGAGGGAGGGGGAAAGGAAGGAAGGACGGAAGGAAGGAAGAAAGGAAGGAAGGAAGGAAAGAAGGGAGGGAGGGAGGGAGGGAGGGAGGAAAGGAAGGAAGGAAGGAAGGAAGGAAGGAAGGAAGGAAGGAAGGAAG
>NW_023270323.1:23859631-23868587 GCF_011800145.1 Mirounga leonina | reverse complement strand
AAGGAAGGAAGGAAGGAAGGAAGGAAGGAAGGAAGGAAGGAAGGAAGGAAGGAAGATTGATTTCTGGCAAAAGAAATAGCATTCCTTGGGGATCTAATGTACAGTAGGGTGACTGTAGTTAATAATGCTGTTTTGTATGTTTGCAACTTGCTGAGAGGGTAAATGTTAAGAGGTCTAAAGCCCCTCATTCCCCCCTCCAAAAAGTAACTGTGTGAGGTGATGGGTGTGTTAACTTGTTTGTGGGAATTATTTCATTTCACAACGTGTAGGGCAGTGAATCTCTTCTACATGATACTGTAATGATTGATTCATGACATGTATTGGGCAAAATCTAAAGAACTATTCAAAAAAAGTAAACTCTAATGTAAGCAATAGAATTAGTTAATAATAAGTTATCAATACTGGATCATCAATTGCAACAAATTCACCACACCAATGCAAGATGGTAATTATAGGAGAAACCGTGTATAGATGTGGGGAGAGAGGACATGGGAATTCTATATCTCTTGCAAACTTTTTCTGTAAACCTAAAACTGCTCTAAAAATAAAGTCTATTAAAAAAAGAAAGAAATGGTATTCCCAAAGGCCCACACTGAAGAGAAAGCTTAGCAGTCCAGGAATTGAAATTTCTGTACAGCTGGACTCTCGACAGTGAGACAGAGAGAAAGAAAAACAAAGTAGATGGGAACAGGAGAGGGGACACAGGACAGGGGAGACAAAGAATGAATATTAATAAAAGAGAATATATTTCTGGTGTCTACCACTAATAGGTGGTAATAGACTAGGCCAGCTGGGAAAGTTAGAGTCAGATCATCAAAGCTCTTGGGCATCTGGGTGGCTCAGTCAGTTGGGCATCTGCCTTCGGCTCAGGTCCTGATACCAGCGTCCTGGGATTGAGTCCCACGTGTGGCTCCCTGCTCAGCTGGGAGCCTGCATTCTCCTCTCCCTCTGTTCCTCCCCACTGCTCACATGCTTGCTCTCTTTCTCTCATAAATAAATAAATAAATGAATGAATGAATAAATAAATAAAATTTAAAAAGATCATCAAAGCCCTGTGAGTCAGGACAAGAAGGGGCTGGCGGGGGACAGGAGTAGAGGGTCTGGAGAGAGGGGCAGAGGAATCATGAGAAGCCATTGAAATGGTGAAAGCATCACTGTTGACTACAGTTTGGATAATGAACTTGAAGGGCACCAAATGAAATTGTCAATATTCAATTGTTTTGGACCTACACAAGTGGCAATTACCTATGATTCAACCTCATTAAAATGTTCCTAAGAGGAAGCAGAACCGGAGACCAGACAACCGTTACACAGTGTGGGTAAAAAAGGAGGAAACACCACACAGTGACAGTGAGCATGTGGTCATTGAAGCAGACAAGCTGGATGACAACATGTTAAGGCTATTACAGATGGGCTGCTTGTGTAGGACAATAAAATTAAAAAAAAAAAAAGGTTAACTAAATGACCTAAAATCTGGGTTCCAGAGTTTGAAGGAACCTTAGGAAACATAACAACTAACTCTAATCACCCAACCCTACCTTATTTTTGCAATTGGAAAAATGGTGTATTTTCACCCTTTCATTTAAAAAAAATGTATTATGAGTATGTTCCAGGTGCCAGGCTCTGTGCTGATCACCGTGACTATAAAGAGGCTTCAGGGAGCTTTAAATCTGATATATCCACTTGGAGGGTGGTTACAAGCCCAACAGAGAAGTGAGCCCTTTAGATCTCTGTGCTAGTGGCAAATGAGGACCAAAACTCCTACCTTCTAACTCCTGGAGACCCAGGCTCTTTGCACTGTACTGTGTAAGCTTTGTTTGAGATAGGCAGCCACAGTTAGGTCCCTTAGCGTCGCCATGCCATCCAGGAATAAGAGGGGCAGCAAGGATGGAAATTAAGTCGGCAAGCACAACCCTGCTCCCTTCCACAGCCCTCCCTACTGTGGTGGCCCCGTTGCTGCGTGAGCTCAGGGTGCCTATATGTCTAGATCTACTTTTCCCTAAGTAGAGCCCCATCTATCACTACCCTACCCCATCCATTTCTTCTTGCCTTCTTACAAATCAAAAAAATTCCACCCTCTTAATCCACAGTATTGGAAACATTGCATGATTACATCATAACATCATTTTGTACTGAAATTCACTTTACCCGAAAATTCAAATTACCCTTATAGTTTTGTCTATGCATGTCCCTCACAGAGGCTCTAGGGAAATGTGCTAGCTAGGTTTAAAGCACATCACCTATTTTCTCCAAGAACAGTTCTAGAAGAGGAAAAGCAAGAAAAAGAGGCCAAGAGAATAAAGGAAATTCTTCTGTTGACTTCTTTGCCTGAACCCAATTTATTTCTTTTTTCACGTTTTTTCACTCCAGGTTATTTCAAAGATAACTGGAGGTAGCAACTTTATTTTATTTCTAGCAGTCAGGTACTAGAAAGGAAATTTCGACACACACTTTCTCTTGAAACAATTGCTCCTAGAAAACATTCTACTTCTATCTTTCAGATATTTTACAGTGGAAATAGTATTCCCCATTTCCTTTCCTTCTTCCTATGATCTGGAGTTTTTAGATCAGAATTGGAACCTGTCATGAGATATGATCTTTTTTTTCTTTTTCTTTTTTTACAATATTATTGACTATATTCTCTATGCTGTACTTTTCATCTCTGTGGTTTATTTATTTTATAACTGGCTTGTATAAAGGTTTGTACCTTTTTATCCCCTTCACTTATTTTGCCTGTCCCTCTGCGCCCCCTCCCTTCTGGCAACCACCAGTTTCTCTATATTTATAGGTCTGTTTCTTATGTTTCTTTGTTCATTTGTTTGGTTTTCTTTTTTTAGATTCCACCTACAAGTGAAATCATATGGTATTTGTCTTTCTCTGTTTGACTTATTTTATTAGCTTAACACTCTCTAGGTCAATGCATGTTGTCACCAATGGCAAGATGTCATTCTTTTTTATGGCTGAGTAACAGTCCATTACACACACACACACACACACATCTTCTCTATCTGTTCATCTATTGATGAACACTTTGGTTGCTTCCACAACTTGGCTATTGTAAATAATGCTGCAATGAACATAGAGTATATATATCTTTTCGAATTAGTGTTTTCGTTTTCTTTAGATAGATATCCAGTAATGGAATTACTCAATCATAATGGTATATCTATCTTTAGAGATACCATCTTTAAATACTTGGAACCAGAATAAGCAGGAGAACCCAAACTAAAATATTCACTAATTCTCTCAGTCTAATAGAATTTTCTCTTTGTTGTCTTAACTTTTTAAATGTAAAATGCATGAATGTATGACTACATTTTTAAAAATAGCAATAAAAAGTAAGCAAAAGTCTTCTCTCACCATCTCATCTCCCAATTATTATTCTACTCACAAAGGAAATCATTGTTATTTGTGTTCTCACTGCCACGAATTTTGTCATTAAAGTCAAGAGCTAAACCTTGTTACTCTCAAACATAATATTGTGACATGTAATGATAAAATACATAATCAATCCTTTCATACACAGAATATGTACATAAACTCAGATATTAGGAAATTAAAAAATGTAAAGAACATTTATCTCATAACAATAAAATCAAATACACTTATTTTAAGAATATACATAATACTGGATCAATTAAAATGATAATCCAGGATAGGAAATAGTGTTAAGAATATCAACTCTTCCATTTTCACATATGACTAGATAAAATCATCAGCACAAATCATGTACTAAGTTTTTGGAATTTTTTGCTTTATTAAGGAACTTAACTTGAAAAGAAGCTATGTTCATGCAAAGAATAGTAGTAAATTAAAAGTAAACAGCCTAAACAGTCTATATCTGGACATAAATACTGACTCACTCTTTTTTTTTACACTGATTTTCCCACAGGAAGGAACAGATTAAAAGGTGGATTACTTCAAGCACTATAAAGGTCTCTAGACTGACCCCACTCTTAGAGGGAACTCTTTCAGGGGAATAATGCTATAAAGAACAGTGAAAGCCCAAGAAAACCCACAACTGAGCCCTTCAGAGGGCCCTCATTCACAGTCCTCATTGACACTCCCTGGCCTCTCTGAGGGAATTCAAAATAATTCACTGCCCACCATAATACTGAATTCACAACAGAGAGGAAAAAAGATGATGGAGCTGCTTTGCATCTGTTTAATTTTTTACAGAAATGTTAAAGGGGTTAATCTTCTACAAGTCCAGTCATGTGCTTTCACAAAGGGCCAAGAAAGGAGTCGCGAAGCCCGCCATGACTCAAAGGGAGGCTCTTTGTGTCTTCTTTTCTGCACTATGTCTGACAAAGAGGCTGCCTAAGTTCCTAGGCTTCTGGCTCCTGCCTGAATTTTGAAGTCAGTGAATCAACAATGATGTCATTGCTTCGGAAGACCACTTTTGGCTGAGATAATGAAGATCTCTTCACCCAGAGCATTATCATCTTGGTGGCACACATTTCCTAAGCTTTTAAATACAAAAGAATCCTACTTGATCAGACCTTTTTGCTTTATTTTCTGCATTATTGGAAAGAAAGCATTTGGGGACATATCTCCTTCTCACCAAAACATAGCTTTTTAGCGAGTAGATGCTATTGAACTAGACTGATTTACTCAGACATTTAAGAGGAGGAAAGACTATGCTTTTTTAATGAGAGATAGGTCTGTTGTTCAATTTATATTCTGTTATTAAAATTCTACTAGTTGGTAGGCAACATACATCGTTACATAAACAAGATCCATTTCTCCCTCCTTTTGTTGCCAATATATGTATGCATATGGCCTGGGAAAGCACATTAAATTACCCAAAGAATATTAAAACAGCTTGAGAACAGTTATTCCCCCCAGATTTTTAAAATAATGGACCCTTTTCAAAACCCTTTAAAAGCTTTGGAAGCTCTCGGGGAGAAAAAGGACAATACAGATAGGCACATACATACAAAATCGGTGCCCTTGCAGACTAAGAAACTCTGCTTTACAGAGTACAATTTCATTGGAAAAGAAAAATTCTGTCCAGCTCTTTTTGAAAAGTATTTATGTACAACAACAACTTTCTTAATAGAGTGAGCATTTTCTCAAAATATTTTCTAATTTCCCCTTCTAAACTGTCTTATAGTAGGTTCTTCTCTAATTATATACAATGTTAGTTATGAAAAACTAGACTTAAATTATTATAAGCAAGAACATTGAAGGAAAATAAAATATTTATTTTTATTCTCAATGGAGAATATTAGATGAGGTTAGACAAAATGAGTTGGATATGAATTAAAACAGCCAAACCATATGTGCCAGGGGTTGAAGCAAATTATCTCATTTAGTCCTCAGATATGAAACAAATATTACTATCCCCACATTTCAGATTCTACAAAACCCAAGGCAGACATTTATTCTCCTCTCAAAAATATGATCTAGAGTTTTCTAGGTGAAGTCTGATAGAAGGATACATTCCAACATTTCAAAAGGAAGAGCTATGCAGCCCAGCACATATAAAGACAAATGAGAAGGTGAGGTGGGGGAAAATGTGTGTTTGGGAATTTAGGGTTCAGTAGAGCCAAAGCACAGAGTGTATTGTGGGGCAGTGGGAGTCCCTAATGAGTAGCAAGAGAGCTAAAATAGGGCAGTTCCAGTCACGGAGGACAATGCTAAAAGTATATGTATTTTATCGAATAGCAAATGGGAATGACTAAAGAATTTTAGACTAAACAGTGACATAAAGTATTTCAGTTTACAAAGATCATTACAACTTCAATCAAAAGCAGCAATCTCTAAAACAGAGTACCAGGGTACTTATATTCAAAACATATATAAAAATAGCTGCTGGGGCACCTGGGTGGCTCAGGTGGTTAAGCATCGGACTCTTGATTTCAGCCCAGGTTATGATCTCAGGGTTATGAGATAGAGCCCCACATTGGGCTCTGCACTCAGCAGGGAGTCAGCTTGAGATTCTCTCCCTCTCCCTCTGCTGCATGCATGCTGTCTGTCTCTCTCTCTCAAATAAATAAATAAATCTTTAAAAATATATCAAATTTATGCACTTAAAAAAAACCCCTACATCTAATCAGGAGCCAAATTCTCTCTTTTTCCTGGAAGATGGGCACTTGGCATTACTTTTGGAGGTTCTAGCAGGGGAGCACAGCTACTCGTATACCCTTGACCGAAGAACGGTCCTCCTCTACCAGGGAAGGTCGTCCTCTTCGACTGAGCGCGCAGCTTCGGGAGGGACGCACATGGAGCGGTGAGGGAGGAAGGGGACACCCGCCCAGCCAGCCAGATCAGCCGAATCAACCCTGGCGATCAACGGGGTGACAGATGTCGCAGCCAGATCGCCCTCACATCCTTGGCATTACTTTTGAAGGACACCGTGTTGGGATACTTGCAACTGTTTCATGATTTCAAAAACAAATGATACAAATTACGCTTTCTGTATATTTTATAAAAAGCAGAGCAAAACAAAACAAAACAAGCAAACGAAACTAAGGAATACATATAACAAAGAACCCTTATCTCTGCCCCCTCCCTGAATCCTATACGCAGAGACTAGATACGGGTCAGGGATGGTGTAAGGCATTCTGTTGCGCACCTTACTTTGAAATTTCAAGTTAAACATGCAATGGTTATAATGATCACGAACAGTAACATATGAAAGTAGCCCTGTAAAAATGATTTGCTCTGCTTCTCAAAATTCATTCAACCCCATCCCCTCCTCCTTTTTTACAGGAGAGTAGACACATTGGATGTCTTCATCACCTCTCACCTAGATTACTCCAGCAAACTCCAAACTGCCTGCAATCTCCTACCCCTCTATTCTGTACCCCAGGGAATGGCAGCTAGATCGCCTAAAATACAGAACAGGGCGCCTGGGTGGCTCAGTTGGTTAAGCGACTGCCTTCGGCTCAGGTCATGATCCTGGAGTCCCGGGATCGAGTCCCGCATCGGGCTCCCTGCTCGGCGGGGAGCCTGCTTCTCCCTCTGACCCTCCCCCCTCTCATGTGCTTGCTCTCTCTCATTCTCTCTCTCTCTCTGTCTCAAATAAATAAATAAAATCTTTAAAAAAATAAAAAATAAAAAATAAAATAAAATAAAATACAGAACATACTACATCACTTCAGTGAGTACATTAGGGATTTTTATTTTTTTGCTTTATTTTTTTTAACTTGTAAAGTAAGGGTCTTTGCAATCTAGCATTAACCGGCCTTTCCTGAGACAAATATGAGAAAAGGACACAACTATTGTTTTTGGCAGGGGTAAGAAAGGAAAAGGGAAAGACGTGAGAGACATGATGGGTTGACTGCCCATCTTGTGTACGGCACCGTATCATTAACGGCACCTTGAGGTAAGAAGAATTTCCATTTTATAAATGAGGCAAGTGTATCTGAAGAAGTGGTCCAAAGTTCCTAAGGTCACAGACCTAATCAACAATAGAGCCACTATTTGAACTCATGTCTGTCAGGATCCAAAACCCACACCAAAAAAGATTTATGGAATATTCAATGGAGATGATACTTGAGACCATAAAAAACATCTCTTCTGAAACTATGTAGAATAAAATTGAATATGAGGGGAAATGCCCTACTAAATGGGAAAAAAAGAGAGTCCAAATAACTGATCAGAGATAGGAAGAGATAAGGAGGCTAACGTGAGTGCAACAGAAGCCAAGATAACAGAAAACTTAGAGAAACAATATCTTATCAAATGTCATGAAGAAGTCCAAGAGAATGAGCTCTGAGAAGAAAACTCTGTTGAAATTTGTATGGGTCTTTCAGTATCTGAGGGAAACTACATAAGTGCTGAGGATGACAGCCAAGCTCAGTGGGAGCTGGATGAGAGACGAAGTGATAAGAAGGAGGGAGTAAAAGGAGATACGTTCTTTACAGAAATTTGGCAATGATGGTGATGAAAAACAACAACAACAAAGGGGCAAAAGGGCCAAAATTCCAGTCAAATATTTATGAAGACAGAAGAGACCTAGATCATCCATCTGTACATACATCTGCATTTCCCACTTGAGACCCATGAATATCTTTATGAAAGTCCGTGAAGATGAAAAATGAGAAGTCTTTAGAATAAGAGGAAGAAATAGTGACTAAGTAAACAAATTCTACATCCTAAATCTGGAGCACCCCACAATCTCTTCTGTGCTGTGCATCCCATTCCTGAGTCCCGTTCAACCACTGCCCTCTGACGCTCAGATAATGTAATGAAGTCCCCTCAAACCATCAGCAGGAGACTTCTTTACATAGTCTGGGTTTGATAGACATCTGAGGTGAGAAGCACCCCTTTGGATCATCTTGTCATTTCCCCCTATGAATCCTTAACACTGTGGGCCTTCTTAGATGTCACACTGGCTGTCCTACATAGTTGGACATTTCATTTTTGACCTTCCTGATGAATTTCAGTTGAAAGCTCCTTTTGTTCAGTTTTAAAGGTACTTAACATTTCTGACTATCAAGTTCAGGCATTCATTTATTTAATCAATATGTGTTGAAGACCTTCTCTGGGCTAGGCTTTGTACTAGACCTTAAATAAGCAATGTTGAGCAAAGAGGAACAATTGGAGTAATCCCATCTATTCTATGTCATGTAATTCTTAGGAGACTCAAATGAAGTGAGGCTTATGAAAGAACTTTGAAAACTATTACGACGATACATACCATGGTGCAAATCCTTAACCTGTGCTGTCCATTACAAAAGCAATTAGTCACAGGCAGCTCCTTAAATTACATTAATTAAAATTAAAATTAGGGGTCCCTGGGTGGCTCAGTCAGTTAAGGGTCTGCCTTCAGCTCAGGTCATGATCCCGGGGTCCCAGGATCGAGCCCCGCATTGGGCTCCTTGCTCCTCGGGGAGCCTGCTTCTCCCTCTCCCTCTGTCTGCCACTCCCCCTGCTTGTGCACTTGCTCTCTCTCTGTGATAAATAAATAAATAAATAAATAAATAAATAAATAAATAAATAAATA